>NC_079189.1:749748-992248 GCF_029499605.1 Hyla sarda | reverse complement strand
ATATATATCATACAGGGATCACATCATATATCACATACACATCCTCACTTATTATATATATCATACAGGGATCACATCATATGTCACATACACATCCTCATTTATATATATATATATATCATACAGGGATCACATCATATATCACATACACATCCTCACTTATATATATCATACAGGGATCACATCATATATCACATACACATCCTCACTTATTATATATATCATACAGGGATCACATCATATATCACATACACATCCTCACTTATTATATATATCATACAGGGGTCACATCATATATCACATACACATCCTCACTTATTATATATATATCATACAGGGATCACATCATATATCACATACACATCCTCACTTATTATATATATCATACAGGGGTCACATCATATATCACATACACATCCTCACTCATTATATATATCATACAGGGATCACATCATATATCACATACACATCCTCACTTATTATATATATCATACAGGGATCACATCATATGTCACATACACATCCTCACTTATATATATATATATATATCATACAGGGATCACATCATATATCACATACACATCCTCACTTATTATATATATATATCATACAGGGATCACATCATATGTCACATACACATCCTCACTTATATATATCATACAGGGGTCACATCATATATCACATACACATCCTCACTTATTATATATATCATACAGGGGTCACATCATATGTCACATACACATCCTCACTTATATATATATATATATATATATCATACAGGGATCACATCATATATCACATACACATCCTCACTTATTATATATACCATACAGGGGTCACATCATATATCACATACACATCCTCACTTATTATATATATATCATACAGGGGTCACATCATATATCACATACACATCCTCACTTATATATATCATACAGGGATCACATCATATATCACATACACATCCTCACTTATTATATATATCATACAGGGATCACATCATATATCACATACACATCCTCACTTATTATATATATCATACAGGGATCACATCATATATCACATACACATCCTCACTTATATATATCATACAGGGGTCACATCATATATCACATACACATCCTCACTTATTATATATATCATACAGGGGTCACATCATATATCACATACACATCCTCACTTATATATATCATACAGGGGTCACATCATATATCACATACACATCCTCACTTATTATAAATATATATCATACAGGGGTCACATCATATATCACATACACATCCTCACTTATTATATATATATATATCATACAGGGATCACATCATATATCACATACACATCCTCACTTATATATATATATACAGGGGGTCACATCATATATCACATACACATCCTCACTTATTATATATATCATACAGGGATCACATCATACATCACATACACATCCTCACTTATTATATATATCATACAGGGATCACATCATACATCACATACACATCCTCACTTATTATATATATCATACAGGGATCACATCATATATCACATACACATCCTCACTTATTATATATATCATACAGGGATCACATCATATATCACATACACATCCTCACTTATATATATCATACAGGGATCACATCATATGTCACATACACATCCTCACTTATTATATATATATATATATATATATATATCATACAGGGATCACATCATATATCACATACACATCCTCACTTATTATATATATCATACAGGGGTCACATCATATATCACATACACATCCTCACTTATTATAAATATATATCATACAGGGGTCACATCATATATCACATACACAACCTCACTTATTATATATATATTATTCAGGGGTCACATCATATATCACATACACATCCTCACTTATTATATATATATTATACAGGGGTCACATCATATATCACATACACATCCTCACTTATTATATATATATTATACAGGGGTCACATCATATATCACATACACATCCTCACTTATTATATATCTCATACAGGGATCACATCATATGTCACATACACATCCTCACTTATATATATCATACAGGGATCACATCATATGTCACATACACATCCTCACTTATATATATATATCATACAGGGATCACATCATATATCACATACACATCCTCACTTATTATATATATCATACAGGGGTCACATCATATGTCACATACACATCCTCACTTATTATATATATCATACAGGGGTCACATCATATATCACATACACATCCTCACTTATTATATATATATCATACAGGGATCACATCATATATCACATACACATCCTCACTTATTATACAGGGGTCACATCATATATCACATACACATCCTCACTTATTATATATATATTATACAGGGGTCACATCATATATCACATACACATCCTCACTTATTATATATATCATACAGGGGTCACATCATATCACATACACATCCTCACTTATTATATATATCATACAGGGATCACATCATATATCACATACACATCCTCACTTATATATATCATACAGGGGTCACATCATATATCACATACACATCCTCACTTATTATATATATCATACAGGGGTCACATCATATATCACATACACATCCTCACTTATATATATCATACAGGGGTCACATCATATATCACATACACATCCTCACTTATTATAAATATATATCATACAGGGGTCACATCATATATCACATACACATCCTCACTTATTATATATATATATATCATACAGGGATCACATCATATATCACATACACATCCTCACTTATATATATATATACAGGGGGTCACATCATATATCACATACACATCCTCACTTATTATATATATCATACAGGGATCACATCATACATCACATACACATCCTCACTTATTATATATATCATACAGGGATCACATCATACATCACATACACATCCTCACTTATTATATATATCATACAGGGATCACATCATATATCACATACACATCCTCACTTATTATATATATCATACAGGGATCACATCATATATCACATACACATCCTCACTTATATATATCATACAGGGATCACATCATATGTCACATACACATCCTCACTTATTATATATATATATATATATATATATATATATCATACAGGGATCACATCATATATCACATACACATCCTCACTTATTATATATATCATACAGGGGTCACATCATATATCACATACACATCCTCACTTATTATAAATATATATCATACAGGGGTCACATCATATATCACATACACAACCTCACTTATTATATATATATTATTCAGGGGTCACATCATATATCACATACACATCCTCACTTATTATATATATATTATACAGGGGTCACATCATATATCACATACACATCCTCACTTATTATATATATATTATACAGGGGTCACATCATATATCACATACACATCCTCACTTATTATATATCTCATACAGGGATCACATCATATGTCACATACACATCCTCACTTATATATATCATACAGGGATCACATCATATGTCACATACACATCCTCACTTATATATATATATCATACAGGGATCACATCATATATCACATACACATCCTCACTTATTATATATATCATACAGGGGTCACATCATATGTCACATACACATCCTCACTTATTATATATATCATACAGGGATCACATCATATGTCACATACACATCCTCACTTATTATATATATCATACAGGGGTCACATCATATATCACATACACATCCTCACTTATTATATATATTATACAGGGATCACATCATATATCACATACACATCCTCACTTATATATATCATACAGGGATCACATCATATGTCACATACACATCCTCACTTATATATATATATCATACAGGGATCACATCATATATCACATACACATCCTCACTTATTATATATATCATACAGGGGTCACATCATATATCACATACACATCCTCACTTATTATATATATCATACAGGGATCACATCATATATCACATACACATCCTCACTTATTATACAGGGGTCACATCATATATCACATACACATCCTCACTTATTATATATATATTATACAGGGGTCACATCATATATCACATACACATCCTCACTTATTATATATATCATACAGGGGTCACATCATATATCACATACACATCCTCACTTATTATATATATTATACAGGGATCACATCATATATCACATACACATCCTCACTTATTATATATATCATACAGGGATCACATCATATATCACATACACATCCTCACTTATTATATATATTATACAGGGATCACATCATATATCACATACACATCCTCACTTATATATATATTATACAGGGGTCACATCATATATCACATACACATCCTCACTTATTATATATATTATACAGGTCTCGGAGTGTATAGGGGCCCCAATAAACCAAACCCTTCACCTCTGGCCATAAGGCTTCTATAAGGTTCCAGGTGTAATGTCTCTTATCAGTGAAGTTATTAGGGGCCCCTGGAGCCCATATAGGTTATCACCCGGATATCAGCCGAGGAGCCATAAAACCGGTTGGTTCCTACAGGAATACCCGGGATACAGGGGGTGAAGAACCTGATGGCCGCACACACCTCCCCTAGACCGGACAGAGGGGCCCCAGAAGGGCTCCGCACCCCGACCAATCCTACTGGAGAAAACACATACCGTGGCAGTGACCAAAATAAATAAGTGACCGTGTGATACATCCGACCGGAACACTAGAGGTGAGTGAGAGGAAAGAGCGTGCACTCAAGTGGGGTCACTAATCCCAAGTGAGGGGGTCACCACTACAAGGGCCCCTCATCTCCTCTACAAGGGCCCCTCGTCTCCTCTACAAGGTCCCCTCGTCTCCTCTGCAAGGGCCCCTCGTCTCCTCTACAAGGTCCCCTCGTCTCCTCTACAAGGGCCCCTCGTCTCCTCTGCAAGGGCCCCTCATCTCCTCTACAAGGGCCCCTCGTCTCCTCTACAAGGGCACCTCATCACCACTACAAGGGCCCCTCATCTCCTCTACAAGGCCCCCTCATCTCCTCTACAAGGCCCCCTCATCTCCTCTACAAGGGCCCCTCCTCACCTCTACAAGGGCCCCTCCTCTCCTCTACAAGGGCCCCTCATCACCACTACAAGGGCCCCTCCTCACCTCTACAAGGGCCCCTCATCACCACTACAAGGGCCCCTCCTCACCTCTACAAGGGCCCCTCCTCTCCTCTACAAGGGCCCCTCATCACCACTACAAGGGCCCCTCACCTCCTCACACAACCTGAATTATTATATATATATATATATATATATATATATATATATATATATATATATATATATATATTTTATTCATCTCCTGACACAATGTAACAAAACTTCTCCTGGAATCTTACCTCACACATTCCAACTCCTCCCAGCTGAGCCCCATCCATTCCTGTCACATGACCATCCTCACAGGTCCTTCATCTAAAATCTCTTCTATCCTGATTAGCTCCGCCCCCACATGTACTGGTCACATGATTGTGACATCATCACAGGTCCTACACCTGAATCAACTAACAGATACAGAGCAGGTTTGTTACAGTGTGTCACCCCAGTATTAACCTCGTAGGGACCCAGGGCGTACCTGTACACCTGTGGGAATTTTGGTCTCCAAATGCACAGGGGTGCATCGACGCAAATTGCCGGTGAATTCACACCGGCGGTTTGTGCCGATTCCGGGTCATACGGGTCTATGGTGACCCGGAATATAAGGGAGATCGGGTTTGTCCAAGACACCCACAATCACCCTGAAGGGATAGGAGGGAGGTGGCAGGGGTTCCACCCCTCCTATCCCTGCTATTGTTCATCAAGAAGGGACAACCAATAGCAGATCGGGGGCGGGGGGTAATTTTCGGTTTCCCCGCTCTGCCCACCCACAATAGGCTGGGCAGAATGGGGAAACCGACAGGGACCGACGCCGAAGTCCACTTACCCATCGGCAGCAGGCGGCAGAAGAGGACGGTGATGCGGCTCCCTGGATCCTACGGAAGCCGCTGAGTTGCCTAGCAACATCTGGCGGGCTACAGTCTGAGACCACCATACAGTGGTCTCTAAACTGTAGCCCTCCAGATGTTGCAAAAGTACAACTCCCAGCATGCACGGTCTGTCAGTACATGCTGGGAGTTGTAGTTTTGAAACAGCTGGAGGTTTGCCCCCCATATACAGGCTACATTCACACAGACGAGTTTACAGTGAGTTTCCTGCTTCAAGTATGAGCTGCGGCAAATTTTTTGCCGCAGGGCAAACTCCTAGCAAGAAACTCACTGTAACCCACCAGTGTGAATGTACCCTAAAAACACTACACTACAATAACACATAATAAATGGTAAAACACTACATATACACCCCCTTGCACTGTCCCCCCCCCCCCAAAAAAAAAAGAAAAACGTATTGTACGGCAGTGTTTCCAAAACGGAGCCTCCAGCTGTTGCAAAACAACAACTCCTGGCATTTTTCGGACAGCCACTGACTGTCCAGGCATGCTGGGAGTTTAGCAACAGCTGGAGGCACCCTGTTTGGGAATCACTGGCTATGTCCACCCCTATGCAATCCCTAATTTAGTCCTCAAATGCGCATGGCGCTCTCTCACTTCGGAGCCCTGTCGTATCTCAAAGAAACAGTTTAGGGCCACATATGGGGTATCTCCGTACTCGGGAGAAATTGCGTTACAAATTTTGGGGGGCTTTTTCTCCTTTTACACCTTATGAAAAGGAAAAGTTGGGGGCTACACCAGCCTGTTAGTGTAAAAAAAGAAAAAAAATTACACTAACATGTTGGTGTTGCCCTATATTTTTTATTTTCACAAGTGGTAAAAAGAAAAAAAGACCCCCAAAATTTGTAACACAATTTCTCCTGAGTACGGAAATGCCCCATGTGTGGGCATGAAATGCTCTGCGGGCGCACAACAAGGCTCAGGAGTGAGAGCGCACCATGTACATTTGAGATAAATCCCAAACACATAAAAGGTATATAAGATATAGAAAAATCTATTATATTTCATGCCCAGGGTGCACTACCTCATTTATATATTAACCATCAAAGAGATTTTCACAAAAGTGGGGGGAAAAAATAAAAAATAGTATTGCACTAAACCCTGGTATAATACCGCAAGCATAACATTACTGTTGTTACCCAACCAAATGGGCAAAATACATGCTATAGAATTATAACCAAAGTGCTTATAGCTGACAAGCTTGCTATCATAAAATACAGGTAAGCATGGGGATATACACATACATACTTATATGATCACGAGCAGTGGGTACCAGGGAGCAGTTCAACACCACCCTAACGCGGCGTTTTGGGACCAACCTTTGTCGTGGGGTGTGTTAATAAAAATTTATACATTGCTATATTTTGAGTAAATTACTCCATTTTTGTTTGGTTTTTTATGTACATTTGAGGCCTAAATAGGTGATTTGCACAGGGGTGGCTGATTTTACAGCAGTTCTGACAAACGCAAAAAAATAAATACCCACATGTGACCCCATTTTGGAAACTACACCCCTCACGGAACGTAACAATGGGGTATAATGAGCCTTAACACCCCACATGTGTTTGAATAATTTTTGTTAAAGTTGGATGGGAAAATGAAAAAAAAAAAATTTTTCACTAAAATGCTGGTGTTACCCTAAATTTTTCATTTTCACAAGGGAAAATAGGAAAAAAGCCCCCCAAAATTTGTAACCCCATTTCTTCTGAGTAAGAACATACCCCATATGTGGATGTAAAGTGCTCTGCGGGCGAACTACAATGCTCAGAAGAGAAGCGCCATTGGGCTTTTGAAGAGAAGATTTTTCTGGAATTGAAGGCCATGTGGGTTTACAAAGCCCCCATAGTGCCAGAACAATGGACCCCCACATGTGACCCCATTTTGGAAACTATACCCCTTAAGTAATGTAATAAGGGGTACAGTGATCATTTACGCCCCACAGGTGTCTGACAGATATTTGGAACAGTGGTCCGTGAAAATGAAAAATGTAATTTTTCATTTGCACAGCCCACTGTTCCAAAGATCTGTCAAATTCCAGTGGGGTGTAAATACTCACTGCACCCCTTATTAAATTCTGTGAGGGGTGTAGTTTCCAAAATGGGGTCACATGTGTGTGTGGGGGGGGGGGGGGTCCACTGTTCTGGCACCACGGGGGGCTTTGTAAATGCACATGGCCCCTGACTTCTATTCCAACCAAATTCTCTCTCCAAAAGCTCAATGGCGCTCCTTCTCTTCTGAGCATTGTAGTGCGCCAGCAGAGCACTTGACATCCACACATGGGGTATTTCCAAACTCAGAAGAAATGGGTTTACAAATTTTGGGGGTACTTTTCTCCTATTACCCCTTTTTTTCATTTACACATCCAACTTTAACAAAAAGTCGTCAAACACCTGTGAAGTGTTAAGGCTCACTGTACCCCTTGTTACATTCCGTGAGGGGTGTAGTTTCCAAAATAGTATGCCATGTGGAGTTTTTTTTTTATTTTTTGACACCATTGGGGCTTCCTAAATGCGACATGCCCACCAAAAACCATTTCAGCAAAATTTGCATTCCAAAAGCCAAATGTGACTCCTTCTGTTCTCAGCATTGTAGTGCTCCTGCAGATCATTTTACGTCCTGACATGGGGTATTTCCATACTCAGAAGAGATGGGGTTGCAAATTTTGGGGGGCATTTTCTCCCATTACCCTTGTAAAAATTGTAAATTTGGGAAAAAAACTGCACTTTAGTGAAAACATTTTTTTTTTTCATTTACACATCCAACTTTACCGAAAAGTGGTGAAACACCTGTGGGGTGTAAAGGCTCACTGTACCACTTGTTACGTTCCTTGAGGGGTGTCGTTTCCAAAATAGTATGCCATGTGGGAGTTTTTCTGCTGTTCTGGCACCATAGGGGCTTCCTAAATGCGACATGCCCCCCAAAAACCATTTCAGAAAAACTCACTCTCCAAAATACCATTGTCACTCCTTCCCTTCTGAGCCCTCTACTGCGCCCGCCGAACACTTGACATACACATATGAGGTATTTTCTTACTCGAGAGAAATTGGGTTACTCATTTTGAGCGGATTTTTCTCCTTTTACCCCCTTGTAAAAATTCAAAAACTGGGTCTACAAGAACATGTGAGTGTAAAAAATGAAGATTGTGAATTTACTCCTTCACTTTGCTGCTATTCCTGTGAAACACCTAAAGGGTTAACACACTTACTGAATGTCATTTTGAATACTTTGGGGGGTGCAGTTTTTATAATGGGGTCATTTATAGGGTATTTCTAATATGAAGACCCTTCAAATCCACTTCAAACCTGAACTGGTCCATGAAAAATTCCGATTTTGAAAATTTTGTGAAAAATTGGAAAATTGCTGCTGAATTTGAAGCCTCTGATGTCTCCAAAAGTAAAAACATCTCAACTTTATGATGGAAACACAAAGTAGACATATTGTATTTGTGAATCAAAATATAATTATTTGGAATGTGTGTTTTCCTTACAAGCTGGGAGCTTCAAAGTTAGAAAAATGCATCATTTTCAATTTTTTCATCAAATTTTGGAATTTTTTTTTACCAAGAAATGATGCAAGTATCAATGAAATTTTACCACTAACATAAAGTATAATATGTCACAAAAAAAAAAAAAAAACAATCTCAGAATCAGAATGAAAGGTAAAAGCATCCCAGAGTTATTAATGCTTAAAGTGACAGATGTGCAAAAAAACGCTCTGGTCCTACAGTGAAAATTGGCCTGGTCCTTAAGGGGTTAATATCTTTAGCCAGGTTCTTTAGTGCAGATATATCTTTTTTTGCAAAACGATGTCTATTTTTTTTTGTCCTCCTCTCTGCTCTGGATCATGTGATCCTGGAGGGGGCGGGGCTTAGCTCTAGCAGGAAAATTCAGCTTATTTAAACCCTGCCTTTTCCCTTTCTCTCCCTCTTGCTGTCAGGACTTTCTTTTGTCTGCAGGACGGAGAGATTGGGATTCTGAAGAAGTGATCTCTTTTGCTTATTCACTTTTCTTGCTGCTGCGTAGCATGTAGGCCTCTTATAGAAGTTTTTATTTATATTACATTTTTATTTTTTCTGCTTGCTAAATGGAATTTTTTTCCTTTTATTTCAGTTGCCTTATGGATATAGCTGACATACACGGCCTGACGAAGCGCCAGTGGGAGTGATACGGTCCGTGGCCGGCGTCTGAGACTCCCCTCGTACCATCTACGCAAAAAATTCTAATGTCAGCTCTCTCAGCGGTTCTTCACAGACGACTTCTTTTAATACCAGAGTTTAAATCTTTTATTAGGGCTGTGTCTCGCCTCAGACGCAGAATTATTAGATCTACCTTTAGTTTTAACCCCTTAAGGACTCAGCCCATTTGGGTCTTAAGGACTCAGATAATTTTATTTTTATGTTTTTGTTTTTTCCTCCTCGCCTTTAAAAAATCATAACTTCTTTTATATTTTCATCCACAGACTATTATGAGGGTTTGTTTTTTGCGCGACCAGTCGTTCGTTGTAATGCCATCACTTACTTGTACCATAAAATGTATGGCGCAACCCAAAAAAATACTATTTGTGTGGGGAAATTAAAAAGAAAACCGCAATTTTGCTAATTTTGGAAGGTTTTGTTTTCACGCCGTACAATTTACGGTAAAAATGACGTGTTCTTTATTCTTTGGGTCAATAGGATTAAAATGATACCCATGATAACTTACTTTTCTATTCGCAATGCTGCAGCTGCCGTGATCTGTGTTGATCACGGCATCTGAGGGGTTAATGGCGGACATCCGCGTGATCGTGGATGTCTGCCATTTCCGGCGGGTCCATGGCTGCTATCAGCAGCCGGGACCAACCGCACATGATCCGAGCATAGCTCCGATGCTCGCGGTTATGTATAGGACGTAAATGTATGTCCTGGTGCGTTAAGTACCACCTCACCAGGACGTACATTTACGTCCTGCGTCATTAAGGGGTTAAAGAAGTTGTCTCAAGATTTATCTTGAACGAACTTTTCCATTTAGGAAGGAGGAAAATTTGTTTGTCTCTTTTCAGTTTGTCTCTAAACCCACTATATCCAGGTGGATATCTATCTGTATTCATTTTTGTTATACTTTAGAGGGTTTAGACCCTCCTTTTGTTTGTAAGGCTCATTCTACCAGGTCGATAGGTCCGTCCTGGGCAGAGAGATGTTCTGTTCCAAATGAACAGATATGTTTAGTCGCTACCTGGTCTAGTCCATCAATCTCTTTTCGTTTTTATAGAACACAGTCTAGACTCGGTTATCAATACTGTCAAGCACTGAGACCCTCCCTACTCTCCTTGCTAAATCCCCATATTGTGCTGCTGAGGGACGCTAGGGAAGATATGATTTGATTGATAATCTGTTTTCCCTTAGTCTCCTCAGCAGCACAAGCCTCCCCCCCCCCCATACTTTATTTTTTTTCTACTTTATAACTACTCTGCATCATCCTGAAGGGGAGGGGACTCCTCATTGTTTTATTATTAAAATTCCTAACGTCCCATGGGCGCACAGGGGTGTGAAACACCCCATATTGTGCTGCTGAGGAGACTAAGGGAAAACATATTATCAATCAAATCATATCTTCTTACGTTCTACCAGCAGTACAGATGGTATATTCCACCCCCTCTACCAGCAGTACAGATGGTATATTCCACCCCCTCTATCAGCAGTACAGATGGTATATTCCACCCCCCTCTACCAGCAGTACAGATGGTATATTCCACCCCCTCTATCAGCAGTACAGATGGTATATTCCACCCCCCTCTACCAGCAGTACAGATGGTATATTCCACCCCCTCTATCAGCAGTACAGAAGGTATATTCCACCCCCTCTACCAGCAATTCAGACGGTATATTCCACCCTCTCTACCAGCAGTACAGATGGTATATTCCACCCCCTCTACCAGCAGTACAGATGGTATATTCCACCCCTGAATCTTTGGAAGAACTGATGGAATTTTATTAAGAAAATTAGATTAAGTGAAATCTGACCCACAACCTCCTCTAGAAGGGTCACACGTATTTTACGTTGATCCGAAGGTGATCCATCCCATAATGTGCCTCCAGCTGTTGCCAATCCCCCCCCCCTTATGTCTCCCTCAGACCGTCAGTGACTGCTGGAGTTTGTTTCTCAGTCTGGTATTATAACATCTATTGGATTTTTGTTTTCCTCCTCATTCGAAGTTTTTTGCGCTTATTCCGTTTTACGGTTTCCTTTATGTCCGAACCAGCAGCACAGATGGTATATTCCACCCCCTCTACCAGCAGCACAGATGGTATATCCCCCCCCCCCACAAGCAAACGGTAGGATTGATGGAATTTTACCAAAAATAAATTGACTTAAAGGGGTAAACCACAAAAAAAATCTTATCCTCTATCCAAAAGGATTGGGGATAAGATGTCTGATTGAGGGGGTCCAGCTGCTGGGGACCCTCACGATCTCTGCAGCACCCCAGTCATCCGGTGCATGGAGTAAACACCCCTCCGTGCTAGATGCCTTCAGCCCCACACCGGCTCCCATAGACATGAATGGAGGGGGCGTGGCATGACATCACAGATATTGAAGCTCCAAGCTTCCGTGTTTCGGACGCTGCCGGCCCAGGAATAATACGTTTTTGGGAGGAGTTCCCCTTTAAGGATATGGTCTTCCTCCAGGTTTAGTCAGAGATACATGACCCTAGCTACCGAAGTGGCCGCCATGTTAGCTCTAATAGTAAATTCCATCAGGGAAGAACAGACTGGGCCCTACTTCAGCTGTTTCCTACTGTGGTATAAGACATAAATTCCCTTCAAACTTACAGTAGACATAAATAAGACTTCTGGGCGCTCAAGGTATCAGGGGTTCCTCTATATAGAAAAAACATATCCGGAGGCGGAAAGGGATTGCAGCGGCAGTGGTCATGATGTCACACCACACCCCCTACATTCATGTCTATGGGAGGAGCATAGTGGGACATCAGGAGGGGGGGGTGACATGACGTCACTGTCACAGTATCCTTTACATTTTGAACGTGGATCAATAAACCTTCTCTGGTTCAGTATCATCGGTGAGTGCTGGGTACATTTTTTTCTATAAGCTGTTTCCCTCCCACCATGAGCACCACCACCCACAGAATTGCCGACCCTCCGACCTTCCAATCTTAGACATTTTGTAATGGACATTCTTACCAAGGATCTGTGCTTGTGTTGGTGCTAAATGGCCGTGTCCTGTGTCCCCAGTCAGGCTGCTGGTCTGTTTGTGTAAACTGACAATTTCCTGTTTCTGTGCCCTCCCTCCAACTACAATCCCCAGGATCCTTTGTTTCTTGGTGGGAGGTGAACTCTCTCCTTCCCACACATCAGCCACCCCACCCATTACAGCACAGCTAGGCTCCCTTCCACGCATGCCGTGCTAGAAGCTGCAATTCCCTCCAGTCCTGTGGAGAATAATCTCCCTCCCACCCAGCGGTCGCTCCATCCATTGAAGCACAGACAGGCTCCCTTTAAACACCTGACAAGTTATGTAATGTCTTGGGCCGCACTGCGCACGAGACAACACTCATTTTATATGCTGCTAGAAATGAACATCAGGGCAGAGATGGCATAAGAATTCCAAGAGCACCAAACATAGGTACAGACACTATATTATGGACTACACTAACTTTACAGCCCCTGTAGCATAGTCAAATAAACAAAAATCCTGAAATACCCCTATAAGCCCTTAAGGACGCAGCTCTTTTTCACCTTAAGGACTGAGCCCTTTTTTGCAGTTCTGACCACTGTCACTTTACGCATTAATAACTCTGACGCTTTTACTGATTATTCTGATTCTGAGAGTTTTATTGTGACATATTCTACTTTATTTTGGTGGTAAATTTTTGTCGTTACTTGCATCATTTCTTGGTGAAAAATTCCAAAATTTTATGAAAATTTAGCATTTTTCTAACCTTGAAGCTCTCTGCTTGTAAGGAAAATGAATATTCCAAATACATGTTATATTGATTCACAAATACAATATGTCCACTTTATGTTGGCATCATAAAATGGACATATTTTTACTTTTTAAAAACATTAGAGGGCTTCAATATATAGCAGCAATTTTTTTTAATTTTCATGAAAATTGCAAAATCTGAAGGGACAGATGTTACAGAACTACAACTCCCAGCATGCCTGGGCAGTCTAGGCATGCTGAGAGTTGTAGTTTTGCAACATCTGGAGGGCTACCGTTTGGGCACCACTGTAATAGTGGTTTCCAAACTGTGACCCTCCAGATGCAGATGTTGCAAAACTACAACTCCCAGCATGCCCAGACAGCCTTTGGCTGCCTGGGCATGCTGGGAGTTGCAGTTTGGCAACCACTAGGAAGGCAGCAGTAAAGATCGCTTTACTGCCACCTTCCTTGATGCTCCGCGCCGTCGCCTCCCTACCTGCGCCGCTGATCTCCACTGATTCGACCGATGATCACCGGTCCCCACCGCATCTTCTCCCCCTGTTCTGCCCGACATCCAGGGGTGGGTAGAGCAGGGGGTTTCCAATGGTAACCCCCCCCCCCCGTCAACTGCCATTGGTCAGTACTCATTGCTGACTAATGGCAGGGGATAGGAGATCGCACTGCTGCAACCTCGCTCCTATCCCTTAGGATGATCGGGGCTATCACTGACAGCTCCGATCATCCCTGAATTGATCTGCGATTTGCCGCTATCGCCAACATGGGGGACCCCTCTGGTCGATATGCCGGAATGCCTGCTGAACGATATCAGCAGGCATCCTAGTCCGGTTCCCACCCGGCGAGCGGCAGGGACCGGAATTCCCATGGGCGTATCCATACACCCTCAGTCCTTAAAGGACTTTAAAATGGGGGCGTATACGCCCGCCGTCCTTAAGAGGTTAAGAATCTCACCTTATTGCAGCATAAACACATTTTTAAAGATCGCTGTTTTTACATTGTCATTTGTAGCGTAGAATGTTTTTGAAAGAAAACAAAAAAAAAAAAAACACATCTATGATTTCCCTTATCTCTAGGTTTTTTTGTTTAACAGGTTTATTGTGAGAATTTTGTTAACCCTTGTATGGGCCGAGCACACACGTTCCAGGCGAGTACGTAGACTCGTCATTACTAATCTCAAAATCAAGATATCCCCCTAAAAAAAAAAAAAAATGGGCCAAACTGGGATGTAAAGCTCATGTTTACATTATTCACATCATTTAAATAAAAATATTTTAACAAATAAACATCAAAATGTCTTCTTCCCTGTGTGACTTCTCTCATGTCTGACAAGCTCTGCTTTGCTTCTAAAACATTTCACACATTCGGAACATGAAAAGAATCTTGTGTGAATTTTCTCATGTGTAACAAGACTTGATTTACTTGGAAAACATTTCCCGCATTCTAAACATAAAAAAGGCTTCTCTCCTGTGTGAATTCTTTGATGTAAAACAAGATATGCTTTAGTTGTAAAACATTTCACACATTCTGAACATGAAAATTGCTTTGCTCCTATGTGAATTTTCTCATGTCTAACAAGACTTGATTTACATGGGAAACATTTCCCACATTCTAAACATGAAAATGGCTTATCGCCTGTGTGAGATCTCTCATGTCTAACGAGATGGAATCTATCTCTAAAACATTTCCCACATTCTGAACATGAAAATAGATTCTGTGAAAACGGCTTATCACCTGTGTGAGTTCTCTCATGTCTAACAAGATGGCATTTTTCTCTAAACCCTTTCCCACATTCTGAACAAGAAAATGGCTTCCCTCCTGTGTGACTTCGCTCATGTCTAACAAGCTCTGTATTGGTTGTAAAACATTTCCCACATTCTAAACATGAAAATGGCTTTTCTCCAGTGTGATTTCCCTCATGTCTAACAAGATGGAATTTATCTCTAAAACATTTCCCACATTCTGAACATGAATATGGCTTCTCTCCTGTGTGAGTTCTCTCATGTTGAGCAAGATTTGATTTACTTGAGAAACATTTCCCACATTCTGAACATGAATATGGCTCCCCTCCTGTGTGACTTTTCTCATGTATAAGAAGATTTGATTTACTTGGGAAACATTTTCCACATTCTAAACATGAAAATGGCTTCTCTCCTGTGTGAGTTCTCTGATGTTTAACAAGACCTGATTTACTTGGAAAACATTTTTCACTTTCTGAACAGGAATATGGCTTCTCTCTTGCGTGAATTCTCTCATGTATAATAAGAGCTGACAAACTTTTACAGCGTTTCCCACATTCTGAACAAACATACTGCTTTCTTTTGTGACTTTTTTGGTGCATGAAAAGAGCTGATCTTTTTGTAAATTGTTTCCCACATTCATCACAATAGAAACCTTTCCCATGTCCCTGATCTGTCCTTGTGGTAACAATGTGTGGTTGGTCAGGAGAAGGTTCCTCGTGATCAGGAGGATTATTATATGATAGATCTGGATGGACATTAGGGGTAAGGAGGTCTTCTCCTGAGGAGCGCTCCATGATCTCTCCATCTTCTCCTGAGGAGCGCTCCATGATCTCTCCATCTTGTCCTGAGGAGCGCTCCATGATCTCTCCATCTTCTCCTGAGGAGCGCTCCATGATCTCTCCATCTTGTCCTGAGGAGCGCTCCATGATCCCTCCATCTTCTCCTGAGGAGCACTCCATGATCCCTCCATCTTCTCCTGAGGAGCGCTCCATGATCTCTCCATCTTCTCCTGAGGAGCGCTCCATGATCCCTCCATCTTCTCCTGAGGAGCGCTCCATCATATCTTCATTTTCTGTTAAAAAAATAATAATAATTTAAATGAAAGTTTATCTTTCTGAGAAGTAGAGAAATTTCTATTGGGCAGGAAACACACGCGCAGTTTTTTTCATGCCGTTTATGGAGTAGACTCCGCCTGGTTTCCGGTCATAAGACCACATTTACATATAAAAAAATATTGGTGAAACAAAATGAAAATTTTTGTCCAAAACCGAAAATTTAGGATTGTGCTTGGCTGAAAACCAAAATTTAAAATTACTTTCCCCTCCTACTTTTTTTGTTAACCCCTTCCCACAGATGGACCTATGTATAGGCGTTCATGCACAATTGGCAGCAGGAGCCGGCTGCCCCGTATTGCTGCGCTCTAATCCAGACAGTGTGACCGCAGCATCGATCAGGGCGACAGAGGAAGTAAGCTCCCTCCAATCCTACAATGTGATCGTGGGGTCCCGATGGTAGCCATGGCAACCATAGACCTCCAAACCACCTCTGGTTACCCGACTACAGAAACCAATCAGGCTCTGCATCGTAATGTATTATAAGGGTCAAGTCTCCTAATGGGGCAGTAAAAAAAAAAAAAAAAAAAAAGTAAAAATAAAAGTAAAGTAAAATCTAAAATAAATAAATATACACAATCCCCATTTCCTCCCCATTATAAAAGATGTTTTTAGCGCAGAAAAATGATATATACATTTTTGGTATAACAGTGCCCTGAAAATAAAGTCTATAAATTAGGTATTTTGGGCCCCCAAGGCATCTGCATCTTGATATAAAATATCCTAAATAACAGGAAGACCCCAAATCCACACGGTGCTCTGTCATGTCGGAGGCCGGTGTCCTGGAGATCTAGGGCCATATATGGGATATTTCTAAATACGTCAGAATTAGGGGAATAAATGACATATCGGCCAGAAAAATTTACATTTTTAAATTCCACCTTCACTTTAATTTCAATGAAACACTGAAAGGGTTAAAAAAAACAAACAAAAAAAACTCCCAAATATCATTTTGATTACGTTGAGGGGTGCAGTGTTTATAATGGGGGATTTATAGGGGTTCTAACATTCAGGCCCCTCAAATCTACTTTAGGACTGAACCGGTCCCTAAAAAGATCTGATATCTAAAATTTAGAAAACTGTCGCCAAACTTCTAATCCCCGAAACATCCTAAAAAAGTAAAAGAACAAACAAATGAGGCGACATAAATAAGACAGATTGTAAATGGGAATTAATAACTAATTTATGGGGCAGGACGATCTTTATTACACGTAGAGAATTCTAACTTTTCCAATTTTTTCAACATTTGGACTTTTTCTCGTAAAATTGCAGAATGTATCAACCAGAACTTATCACTAACATTAAGTACAATGGGGGAGATTTATCAAAGGATTTAGAGTTTATTTTTTATTTTTTTTTATTACAAAAGTCGCACAAAAAGTCTCATTAGCACTTAAGCAATTTTTTGTGTGACTTTTGGCTGTAAGCAAAAAGCTACCAAAGAGCGTACGAAAGTACATTTTATTTTTTACTTTGCAGTGGTCAGGGATTTATCAAGTGCGAAAGTCGCATAAAAAGTCGCAAGCCCTCAAAGACTGTGTAAATGTAAGCCAGCCCGGAGCTTACACAACGGCTTTGGAGGGCAGATTTTTATATTTCCCGCTGACAGCCGAGATTACAGCGGGAAATATGATATAACAACTGTACACAGGAGCCTGGGCTGGCATCACTCTGCAGCCGCTACCCTAACATAATGACATCCCCCCTTGTCTCCCATCCGCCTGCGCCTTGGTGGCTGAAGTGAGGCTAGCCCGGGCTCCTTACCACGACGCCGCAGGATATACGAGGAGCCCGGGCGGCTGCAGACTGATGCCAGCCCGGGCTCCTTTTAACATACCTTGGTGCCGTGGAGTTTCTATTTCCCCTACTGTAATTTCATATTTCCCGCTGGGTCCCGTGATTGGCCGGGACCGAGCAGCCAATCACGGGACCCGGCGGGAAATTTGATATTACATTAGGGACTAAAAGCTGCCATCCCTCAGCACTGCGGTACACATCGAGAGATGGCAAGGACGGCTTCTGCACATCTCCCTGCCCGGCTGCGGGAGTCCCAGGCGGCTGCAGTATTATGTCAGCCCGGGCTCCTTACCACAGCGCCGCGGAGTTTAGTGTAATTACAAATTTCCTGCTGGGTCCCGTGTCACGTGACCCGGCGGGAAATATGAAATTACAGTGATTCTCTGATCACTGCAGCCAGGGAGAGGAGCGCATTACCACCCGCTTCCCTGGCTGGCACGACTACAACTCCCAGCATGTACTTACAGTAAGGGCATGCTGGGAGAGTTGTAGGGGGGGGGTGACAAGCTTGTTACCTGCCCCCTGCTGCACAACTACAACTCTCAGCATGCCCATACAGTAAATACAGTAAGGATATGCTGGGAGTTGTAGTCATGTGGTGCAGGAGATTGTCACCCCCTACAACTCCCAGAATGTCCTTACTGTAAGGACATGCTGGGAGTTGTTGTTGTGCAGCAGGGGGCAGGTGACAGGCCTGTCACCCGTCGCCCTACAACTCCCAGCATGCCCTTACAGTAGGGATATGCTGGGAATTGAAGTCATTTGGTGCAGGAGATTGTTACCCCCCCCCCCCCCCCCACTACAACTCCCTGCATATCCTTACTGTAAGGGCATGCTAGGAGTTGTAGTCATGCACAGGCGAGTGACATTAAATGTATTAACCCTTTTTTTCTCATTTCAGATTCGTGTATCCCGTGGACTACTTCGGATTCGGTGGACTGCTTCGATGACCAGATTTATTAAATCTGTTTAATGTTAATAAAATGGTTAACGAGGGCTTGTGGGGGAGTGTTTTTTGGTATAAATTTTTTTAAAACGTGTTGTGTTTTTGTTATTTACTTGACAGGCTTAGTAGTGGAAGTTGTCTAATAGACGGAATCCATTACTAAGCCAGGGCTTAGTGTTAGCCCCCAAAACAGCTAGCGCAAATCCCCAATTATTACCCCGGTACCCACCGCCACAGAGGTGCCAGGAAGAGCTGGAACCAACAGGCCAGGAGCATCAAAAATGGCGCTCCAAGGCCTAGGCGGGAACAGGCTGGTGTTATTTAGGCTGGGGAGGGCCGGTAACAATGGTCCTCGCCCACCCTGGTAACGTCAGGCTGTTCCTGCTTGGTTGGAATTTGGCTGAAAATAAAAATAGGGGGAATCCTATGCCTTTTTTATTTTATACATTTTTTTATTTTAATTATTAATTATTTAGCAAAAAAATAAAAATAAGATTCCCCCTATTTTTATTTTTAGCCAAATACCAACCAAGCAGTAACAGCCTGATGTTACCAGAGTGGGCGAGGACCATTGTTACTGGCCCTCCCCAGCCTAAATAACGCCAGCCTGTTACCGCCTAGGCCCAGGAGCGCCATTTTTTTACGTTCCTGGCACATATTATATATATGTAAGAAGGCTAAAAGGTTTAGCCTGAATTTGTGGGAGGGGCATTGGAGGCTTTAAAACCCGTGGCGTCTGCTTTCCTTTATGCCGCGGGTTTTCGCACGTGACGTCACGCGCTGGTGAGTATGCGCGGTGGGTCCCACTGGGATCAGCGGCGGCGCGTGTCCTCCTCCTGTCTCCTTCCCCGGGGGCTCTGTAAGTATTCCATGCTGGGCGGCATGGCCCAGCCTGGCACAACCAGGATATCTGCTGCATGGTGTTACTCACCGGTCCCGGCGGCGCTCCCGGTCTCGGTGATGCTCCGGTCGGCAACGTTTCCGGGAGGGTCCCCGGGTCGGTGAGTCACGTGGTAGGCCCTGTCGTGGCTGCTTCCGGTATAGTCCTGCTCCTCGCTCTGGAGCAGCCGCTATGGGGCCATCTGCAGCTCTTTCTCATGGCAGTCCCAGTGTGCTTCCGGCTGCTTAACTCTGCATATGTTCGGCACGCTCCTGGCTGCAGGCTCTGCATATTTTCAGCACGCTCCTAGCTGCAGGCTCTGCATATTTTCGGCACGTTTCTGGCTGCAGGCTCCGCATATTTTCGGCACACTCCCCGGCTGTGCAACTCTGCAGGGCAAGACCATGTCTGTTTTTTTAATTATTTCTTACTATTTATTACTGGCTGCTTCACCACATGATTAGTCACTAGTATTTGTGGAGTACTGGATTGTCCGGGCTGCTTGAACTTCAGATTCATGCGTATTATGCAATTTGTCATAGCCGCTAGGTGTGAACCTGTACATTATGATACACATTTTACATGTTGTCGTATTTCCATTTATTTGATTATGCATTAGCAGGGGCTCTGCATATCTCTGTACATTTCTGATCCTCTACCTGCACCCTTCAGCAGACTACCGCTTGTCCAGCTCTGCATATTTTCCGCACGCTTCCGCTAGTTTAGCTCCGCATAATTTAGTATGCCCTCGGCTTTCTAACACTACATATTTTAGCACGCTCCCTGGTGTCCATCACTCCCGCTTGTCCAGTTCTGCAGATTTTCTGCACAGCTGCGTCTCAGCATGCTTCCGTTTTCTTAGTTCTGCATTCTTCAGCACACTTCTCCTGGTCTAGCTCTGTGTATGTTTTGCACGCCTTCGCTTGTTTAGCTCTGCATATTCTAGGTACACTTCCAATGGTTTAGCTCTGCACTCTTCAGCACATTTCTGCTTAGTTAGCTCTGCGTATTTTAGTACGCTTCCGATTGTCAGCACTACATTCTTTAGCACACTTCCGTTTGATTACTTCTGCACGCTCCGGCTATTTAACTCGGTACAGGGGGTACGCCCCCGGCCGAATATCGTTATGTTGGATCATAGCTTGGTTTCTTGTCATTTACGCAGGTTCTTAGCTATAGTTGAAGGTGGTGTTGATTGAGTTGGTGGTACAAGCCAGTCAGCACTCAGGTTGCAGGTAGGTTTAATTCTTAGTCCACATGTATGCTCGGGTAGGCTCCTTAGGTAACTACGTTTTTATGTTACAGTCTGCATTTCCGTCATAATCCAGAATCAGGTTGCCTGGATCCATTCTGAGTATACTCAATTAACTTGACGTGGCCATAAGTACAGGTAGGTTACCTCAATCTCAGTCACGTTAGAGGAGATCAGGGGCAGAGATAATATGTTTATTGTTTTTCAGATTGTGGTCACCCTTCATCAGTTCAAGTTGAGCTTCACCAGTAAGCGGCGGTGGCACAATTTCACTGATCAACAATATCGTATTATCAGGTAATTAAAAGTCCTTATACCCATCACGTCCTTGGGCAACGGTAGTCATTTCATCCACTGACCCAACTCGTCCTTGGGTCCTCGTGTGGGTACTAGGTACCTCGAATGGACAGGTTCTTATGTTGTGTTTCGTTTTTAGTTACGTGTGGTTAGTTCTGTGGTATACGGACAATTTTCGCTTAAAGTCATCATAGGACTTGGTAAGTGATGTACTAGGGGTGGTAGTGGTTTAACGGTACTCCCAATTTACATCTGACTCTTGTTTAGAAGCTTGAGCGTGGGCAGTCATCATCTGGTCAGTGAGGACCTTATCAGCAGCTGGTGGAGTGTGTTAGGGATAGTGTCCAGGTGAGCAGAGGTTCAGCCTGTAGTTAGGGTGAGTTTGTTGGATGTATACTGTTTTCTTGATGGTATGCTGATTTCTCGATTCTATTGTAGGTAGATTTCGGGAATCTCGTTCTTCAGGTAGTGAAGTCATTTTGTTATTTTACCCATCACGTCTTTGGGTAATTGAACTCGTTATAACCGATGACCCATCACGTCTTTGGGACGGATTCGTAGTTCACAGAGTTTTGTCACGTGTCACTTAGCCGTCATGTTAAGCACTAATAGCACTTGTCACTGATCCAGGTCTGTCACGACTTCAGACCTCTTGCTCCAGTCTTGGCCTGTTCTATTTGGTGGGTTAACTTGTGGTCTTTTCGGTAAAGTATTACGTAAGTGAGCTTGTCAGTTGTTGTCTGTTATTAGTGTCTGGAGATGGTTAATCAGTTTTTCTGTCTATATTGTTACTAGGATGTCTCATGCATCAGATATCGAAGATGGAGCCTCTATATTGGAGAATGCATCCAGGGCATCCGAACACGGCAGTATACCGTCTCTCCGTAGCTGGACCATCCCTAACTTAACCGCTAAACTCGTTCTTAAAGGAATTCCGTTTCCTGCAACGGCAAGGAAAGCCGAACTATACCGGCTGTTGATTAGTGACCAGTCTGGGCCTAGTGAGCAGGCGGGTCCTGGCAGCGGGGAAGTGTCATTACAGACAATCAACACCTCTATCACGCAACTTCACACCTTGGTGACCTCTTTATGTGCCAGGGTTGATGCGTTGGAAAACAAGGGGTCCGGGGTGCCGGCTGTGGCGCCTGTTTCTGCTGCCCCATCAGTTCCCCCGCAGACTCTAGTGGCTTCGGCCAGACCGAACATGGTTATTCCAAACATCACCCCAGCACACTTTATTCCGGCCAATATAAAAAAAGACATCCTTGACGGTAAGGACATCAACCTGGCCTCTCTCCTCATCGCCTCTCATGATTTATCGGAAAACAAAACGATAGCTTGCGGTGAGGTCTCCGTTATTTTAAAGGCCAAGGATGTCAGGCTGAACCGCAAGTTATCGTTAGCTGAGTTCAGCATGGCCTTTGCCATTTACAGAGACATCCTATATTCCGTCAAACCAGAGAGGCGAGAGGAGTTAGATATGTACTTGTATAAACTGACTGAATTTGCACACAAGCATGGGGGATCGGCGTTTTACGACTACCACAAGACGTTTTCCACCAAGGCAGCTGCGGCATTAGTCCAATACAATTATACCATCAACTGGACAGTTGTTGACACAGAACTCTTCTGTAGTCATTTTGCTAACCTCAAAGCCCCTGCCTGTGTGCACTGTCAGTCGTTTACGCATACCTCGGATTGGTGTCATTCATTAAGCAACGTGCCAGAGGAGGCTCCAGGCGCGTCAACGTCTACCAGTCAGCCTAAGACCACAAAGTCATCAGGGTTAACTGACAAGTTGGGGCGTCCTATAAAATACCTTGGTAAATCCCAAGTTTGCAACAACTTCAATTATGGAGTTTGCAATTACAACCAATGTAGGTTGCTGCACGTTTGCGCAAATTGTTTTAGAGCACACCCCAAGTCGTCTTGTCCGCAGAAGTCAAGGGCATGACTATCGGTGGTGGACGTGGCTTGCCTGGAATCCTTCTTGTCTGAGCACCCAGACAAAGCTTTTGTCGAGTTCCTGGTGAGAGGTCTGTCTTCAGGCTTCCACACTGGGTTTGTCACGTTGCCTCATGAGACACATGAATGTGGCAATCTGAGATCTACCCTGAATAATCCTAGCATCGTGGATACTCTTATTAAAGCAGAGGTAGATAAGGGTTTTATGATTGGTCCCTTTGATACTTCACCCTTTGAGGTCTGGCAGGTTAGTCCCATAGGTTTAGCCACTGGAAAATGTAATAATAAACACTGTCTCATATACGACCTGTCGGCACCTTACTCTACCACCACGCCTAGCATGAACTCCCTGATTCCCGCTGGAGAGTTTGCATTAAAATACGCCTCCATAGATCAGGCCATAGCAGTAATCTTGAACATGGGCCCACAAGCTTGGTTATCAAAACTTGATATTTCAGACGCTTTCAAATTACTGCCTATCACGCCCCATCTATGGAAATGGCACAGGGTCAAGTGGCGTAATCAACACTACTTCGCAGTGAAGTTGACCTTCGGCTCCAGGAGTAGCCCGTGGCTATTCGACAGATTCGCAGAGGCACTACATTGGCTATTAGAAGAAAGGTTCGATTGTACACACATCATACACTATCTTAATGACTTCCTTTTCATAGAGCCAGGTCCTTTACCACCCAAAGACCTTGACGTTTCATTAGCAGTTCTCCAGCAGCTGACGGTCCCTGTCTCGGACAAAAAGGTCGAGGGTCCTTCCAAGTCTCTCACATTCTTGGGCATAGTGCTGGATACGCAAAACATGGAGGACAGCCTGCCACTGGACAAGCTTGCCCGCATTAGACTAGTTGTTCGCAATTTGTTGCTCTCGCCTAGGGTAGCGAAGGGTGAGCTGCAGTCCATACTGGGCATGTTTAACTTTGCAATGAGGGTAATCCCCCAGGGGCGGACCTTCATTTCAAGGTTGCTTGACTTAATGACTTCAGTCCCGGGACAGAATGACACGGTAGTTCTGGACGAACATGCAGTGGCTGATTTAGACATGTGGACCACATTTCTGTCAGACTGGAATGGCATTTCTTTCTTCACGCCTGGTGTTGACAATTCTTCTCCCCTTGTTTTTTCCGATGCATCATCATCCATAGGCTTCGCAGCCATTTGGGGCAATCGCTGGCTTGCTGGCAGGTGGCCGGCGGAAGTCTCCCAGCTAGCTGGTTTTGATAGATGCTCGGCTTTGTTTGAATTATACCCTGTGGTAGCCGCTGCCAGGGTTTGGGGCCATGAGTGGTCTCGGAGAACTGTGCTTTTCGTGTCTGACAATGAGGCTACGGTTAGTATTCTGTTGAAGGGAAGATCATCATCATCCATCGTGATGTCACTGTTAAGAAGACTAGTGTGGTTGTCCTTAGTGGGTGAATTTCGTTTTTCTAGTGCGTACATAGAAGGTGCCAAAAATGTTGCAGCAGATGCCCTGTCCCGGCTTAATTTTCAACTCATCTTTCAGATTTGTTCAGAAGCAGATCCGACAGGGTCTCCAGTGCCGCCGTTCCAGGAGTTAGTGATGGGCTGAAAGCATTTATCTCTATAGCGCAACATTTGATCACCTCTTCCCTATCTCCTAACACCCAGAAAGTGTACCACACTGCATGGAAGTGGTTCAGCAAGTTTTGTGCTGCCCATCCACTTGATGACAATCTTTCAGTATCATTTGTGTTAGGATTCATCGGGTTTTGCCATTCTACCCTACATCTAGCACATAACACCATTAAGATCTACCTATCAGGCATACAATACATTTTATCATTATCCTACCCCGACCGAAGTTCACTGTTCTCATCCCATGTGGTCAAGGCAGCACTCAAGGGTGTGGCCAAAAGCAAGGTACTTAAATCTCCCACTAGGCAACCCTTGTCGGGAGAGTTGTTTAGGCAACTATCGGATGCATTGGATTTAGCCCCATACGGTTTGTGTTTGAAGGCCGCTTTATTTCTTGGCTTTTATGGGTTCCTTAGACCTGGGGAGTTCACAGCCCCTAACGGCAAGTCGCCTCATTTGAAGCTGTCTCAGTTATCTTGGGCATCCGATCACTACGTGCTCACACTACTCAGTACCAAGACGTCTCTACCAGGTCAACTCATTTGTGTCAGGTACTTCCCCACGGCACACAAATGGTCCCCGGTATCTGTGTTTCACACATTGTTGGCTACTTGCAAGCTTGATAGTTCAGACAGCCCGCTTCTTTCATTTCATAATACGGCTTTGACCACGTCTGTGTTTGTCCGATATTTACGGGCCGTCATTAAGTCGCTAGGTCATGACAGTTCCATGATTTCCGGCCATTCCTTACGCATTGGGGCGGCAGCATCCGCCTCCAAGCATGGCATACCGGCCCACGTGATCAGAAAGCTGGGAAGATGGAAATCGGGTGCATATATGCGTTACATCCCCAACCCAAAAAGTGAAATGAGAAATGCTTTTTCTTCCCTTGTGTTGTAATTGTAATAAAGCCCTCTAATTTTTCAGGTGTACCCCTACGCGGCAGTATATGGCACAACTCAAACTACCTAGTTAGATATAGGTTTGGTTGGTTAGGGTTCGTAGTTAGGCAGGCTCGCTATCTCAAGCACCGAACGCAAATAAATATATATATATATATATATATATATATACAGTGGTCCCTCAACATACGATGGTAATTCGTTCCAAACGAGCCATCGTTTGTCGAGGGATTCGTGCAATGTAAAGTATAGGAAGCTGTACTCACCTGTCCCCGCCGCTCGAGATGGTGTCCCCGGGCCTCCGCTGGGCTCTCCACTGTCTTCTCCGGTCCTCCGCTGTCTTCTCCGGTCCTCTGCGGTCTTCTGCAAGGCCTTACTGGGCCTGCGTAGCGACGTCATTACGCCACTGCGTACGCCATTCCTATTGGATGACGTGCGCAGCAGCGTATTGACGTCATCGGAGAGGGCCGAGAAGACACCGGAAGACCAGCGCTGGACCCGGAGGTCACCCCGGAGCATCGTGGAGGGGTAAGTAATACTTACCGCACCACACGGGGAACATTAAGCTGCTATCCGGCAGCAGCTTAAGCATTTGGCGCTGCCGGATAGCACTTAATGCGATGGCCCCGACATAAAAAAGCATCATATGTCGATGCTGACATCGACATGCGATGGCCTCTGAGAGGCCATCGTATGTCGGTTTGATCATATGTCGGGGCCATCGTAGGTCGGGGGGTCACTGCATATATATATATATATATATATATATATATATATATATATATATATATATATTACAATTTTTTTTCAAAGCTTCAAATTTGTGTTCTGAAGTCATTTATTGGTTTTTGCTTATGTAAGCCAAATTTATCAACCCACCATGATAGTATAATAAATGTGTCACATATAAGCAAAACCAAAATCAAGAAAAAAATGCCTACAGGACAGAACTGGATTACAAAACAACTATATTAAATGTCCCCAAATATGTCTATATATATATATATGTGTGTGTCTCCTCTTACCATGTGATGTGAGGGGCCGGTGATCCTCCATCATGACCATGTCCTGGTACAGATCCTTGTGTCCTTCTACATACTCCCACTCCTCCATGGAGAAATAGACCGCCACATCCTGACACCTTATAGGAACCTGACACACAATGATACCGTCATCACCAGACCCCTCCATTACTGTATAATGTCCCAGCAGTGTCACCTCTCTAATCATCACCAGACCCCTCCATTACTGTATAATGTCCCAGCAGTGTCACCTCTCCAGTCATCACCAGACCCCTCCATTACTGTATAATGTCCCAGCAGTGTCACCTCTCTAATCATCACCAGACCCCTCCATTACTGTATAATGTCCCAGCAGTGTCACCTCTCCAGTCATCACCAGACCCCTCCATTACTGTATAATGTCCCAGCAGTGTCACCTCTCTAATCATCACCAGACCCCTCCATTACTGTATAATGTCCCAGCAGTGTCACCTCTCCAGTCATCACCAGACCCCTCCATTACTGTATAATGTCCCAGCAGTGTCACCACTCCAGTCATCACCAGACCCCTCCATTACTGTATAATGTCCAAGCAGTGTCACCTCTCCAGTCATCACCAGACCTCTCCATTACTGTATAATGTCACAGCAGTGTCACCTATCTAATCATCACCAGACCCCTCCATCACTGTATAATGTTCCAGCAGTGTCACCTCTCCAGTCATCACCAGACCTCTCCATTACTGTATAATGTCACAGCAGTGTCACCTATCTAATCATCACCAGACCCCTCCATCAATGTATAATGTCCCAGCAGTGTCACCTCTCCAGTCATCACCAGGCCCCTCCATTACTGTATAATGTCCCAGCAGTGTCACCTCTCCAGTCATCACCAGACCCCTCCATTACTGTATAATGTCCCAGCAGTGTCACCTCTCTAATCATCACCAGATCCCTCCATTACTGTATAATGTCCCAGCAGTGTCACCTCTCCAGTCATCACCAGACCCCTCCATTACTGTATAATGTTCCAGCAGTGTCACCTCTCCAGTCATCACCAGACCCCTCCATTACTGTATAATGTCCCAGCAGTGTCACCTCACTAGTCATCACCAGACCCCTCCATTACTGTATAATGTCCCAGCAGTGTCACCTCTCTAATCATCACCAGACCCCTCCATTACTGTATAATGTCCCAGCAGTGTCACCTCTCCAGTCATCACCAGACCCCTCCATTACTGTATAATGTCCCAGCAGTGTCACCTCTCCAGTCATCACCTGACCTCTCCATTACTGTATAATGTCACAGCAGTGTCACCTATCTAATCATCACCAGACCCCTCCATCACTGTATAATGTCCCAGCAGTGTCACCTCTCCAGTCATCACCAGACCTCTCCATTACTGTATAATGTCACAGCAGTGTCACCTATCTAATCATCACCAGACCCCTCCATCAATGTATAATGTCCCAGCAGTGTCACCTCTCCAGTCATCACCAGACCCCTCCATTACTGTATAATGTCCCAGCAGTGTCACCTCTCTAATCATCACCAGACCCCTCCATTACTGTATAATGTGCCAGCAGTGTCACCTCTCCAGAAATCACCAGACCCCTCCATTACTATATAATGTCCCAGCAGTGTCACCTCACTGGTCATCACCAGACCCCTCCATTACTGTATAATGTCCCAGCAGTGTCACCTCTACAGTCATCACCAGACCCCTCCATTACTGTATAATGTCCCAGCAGTGTCACCTCTCCAGTCATCACCAGACCCCTCCATTACTGTATAATGTCCCAGCAGTGTCACCTCTCCAGTCAGCCCCAGACCCCTCCATTACTGTATAATGTCCCAGCAGTGTCACCTCTCTAATCATCACCAGACCCCTCCCATTACTGTATAATGTCCCAGCAGTGTCACCTCTCCAGTCATCACCAGACCCCTCCATTACTGTATAATGTCCTAGCAGTGTCACCTCTCTAATCATCACCAGACCCCTCCATTACTGTATAATGTCCTAGCAGTGTCACCTATCTAATCATCACCAGACCCCTCCATTACTGTATAATGTCCCAGCAGTGTCACCTCTACAGTCAGCAGCTCAGTAATCCTGTGGGTGAGTTCTACGATCTTCTTCCCATGTATTGGTGAGTGAGGTGGAGGCTCCATGATGGGGCCCCGGGCCCTGCTCCGTCCTCCTGACTCATGGGGGGTCACACTCTCTCCAGTTGACTTCTTCATTATTGTATAATCCTGTATATGCGGAGACACTGATCACTACATATATTCTAAGGATTCTTCACCTTCTCAGTCATTTACTTGTTTTATTAATAGAGAAATAATTTATGTCATGTGACCTCTCACCTCTCCAGATATCAAGTAGATTATTTCCAATGTGAGGACAAATATCTCTGCAGCCGTCTGTTCTCTGTCCTCATCCATCTCCGGGGGGTCATTCTCCATCATGTCCTGGTACAGATCCTTGTGTCCTTCTACATACTCCCACTCCTCCATGGAGAAATAGACCGCCACATCCTGACACCTTATAGGAACCTGACACACAATGATACCGTCATCACCAGACTCCTCTATTACTGTATAATGTCCCAGCAGTGTCACCTCTCTAATCATCACCAGACCCCTCCATTACTGTATAATGTCCCAGCAGTGTCACCTCTCCAGTCATCAGACCCCTCCATTACTGTATAATGTCCCAGCAGTATCACCTCTCTAATCATCACCAGACCTCTCCATTACTGTATAATGTCCCAGCAGTGTCACCTATCTAATCATCACCAGACCCCTCCATTACTGTATAATGTCCCAGCAGTGTCACCTCTCCAGTCATCACTAGACCCCTCCATTACTGTATAATGTCCCAGCAGTGTCAACTCTCCAGTCATCACCAGACCCCTCCATTACTGTATAATGTCCCAGCAGGGTCACCTCTCCATTCAGCAGCTCAGTGATCCTGTGGGTGAGTTCTAGGATCTTCTCCTCATTTATCAGTGAGTGAGGTGGAGGCTCCGTGATGGGGCCCCGGGCCCTGCTCCGTCCTCCTGACTCATGGAGATGTCTGCTGGGGGCCACACACTCCCCCCATGTCTTCTTCACTATTGTATAATCCTGTGTATGGAGAGAGACAATGAGGGGACTGACCCCAGTATTCCTCCCCCACTACAAAGAGGAGATTGTGCCCCCTGTATAGAGCTCTAGTGAGCACATCTGGAATACTGGGGTCAGTTCTGGAGACCTCACCTACAAAGAGACATCCAGAACATAGAGCGGCTCCAAAGATGGGGGAACAACAATGGTGGAAATGTAGATAGGGACAACAATGGTGGAAATGTAGATGGGGAAAACAATGGTGGAAATGTAGATGGTGACAACAATGGTAGAAATGTAAATGGGGGGACAACAATGGTGGAAATGTAGATGGGGGACAACAATGGTAGAAATGTAGATGGGGGACAACAATGGTAGAAATGTAGATGGGGACAACAATGGTGGAAATGTAGATGAGAGGACAACAATGGTAGAAATGTAGATGGGGGGACAACAATGGTAGAAATGTAGATGGGGGGGACAACAATGGTAGAAATGTACATGGGGGGGACAACAATGGTAGAAATGTAGATGGGGGGACAAAAATGGTAGAAATGTAGATGGGGGGACAACAATGGTAGAAATGTAGATGGGGACAACAATGGTGGAAATGTAGATGGGGACAACAATGGTGGAAATGTAGATGGGGACAACAGTGGTGGAAATGTAGATGGGGGAACAATGGTGGAAATGTAGATGGGGGACAACAATGGTGGAAATGTAGATGGGGGGACAACAATGGTGGAAATGTAGATGGGGGACAACAATGGTGGAAATGTAGATGGCGGGACAACAATGGTGGAAATGTAGATGGGGGGGCCAACAATGGTGGAAATGAAGATGGGACAACAATGGTAGAAATGTAGATGGGGGACAACAATGGTAGAAATGTAGATGGGGACAACAATGTTGGAAATGTAGATGGGGACGACAATGGTGGAAATGTAGATGGGGACAACAATGGTGGAAATGTAGATGGGGACGACAATGGTGGAAATGTAGATGGGGACAACAATGGTGGAAATGTAGATGGGGGGACAACAATGGTGGAAATGTAGATAAGGGACAACAATGGTGGAAATATAGATGGGGGACAACAATGGTGGAAATGTAGATGGGTCACCTCACCTCTCCGGTCAGCAGGTGGAGGATCTCCAAGGTGAAGTGTAATATTCTCTTAGTCATCTCATTCCTGTCCTTGTCCATCTTTGAGGGTCATTCAGGAGAAGAGGAGACAACTGGATCAGCTGGAGGGGAATGGTGTTGCTGGAGCCTTTATGAGAGAGGAAGGGGCCATAAATCATACAGGGACCATATCATATGTCACATACACATCCTCACTTGTCTATATGTATACAACTCAATGTGTGTATGTGTATGTGTGTATGTATATATGTATGTGTGTATGTATATATGTATGTGTATGTGTGTATGTATATATGTATGTGTGTATGTATATATGTATGTGTATGTGTGTATGTATATATGTTCCAGCATCACGTCCAAACAGCTGAAGATATTAACATGAAACTTGGTCACATGTTACTTATATGTCACCAACAAACATTGGATAGGTGATTTAACTCTTACTAACCCCCATTTGTGAGGGTCGGGGTTTTTGTTTAAAGTCCAATGCAAATCTATGGGAAATGTGTGTTCCAGCATAACTCCCGTACAGCTGGAGATATTTCAATAATACTTGGTCACATGATACTTATATGTCTATCTATCTATATATAGTTAAATTAACCCCTAACCTGCCCCCATATATGAAGGATGGGTTTTTGTTTCAAGTCCCCTGCAAGTATATAGGACTTTTGGTGCCATAATCCACAAGCTCTGCAAGCCACACCCTCCCCGCATTCCATGCCCGATCTTGCAAAGACACGCCCACCCTTTAACCCACACCCCTTTTATTTTCAGCTTACAATATCTTTACCACAACTCTGCCCCACCTGAGGACGGGATATGAGTCAGGGATATGGGGGCGGGATATGGTGGCGGGATACGGGGTCGGGATACGGGGACAAAATATAAGGACAGGATATGAGGACAAAAGCTTCCTCCTTTGTTGCTTTTCCTCCCCCACAAGGATAAGGTAGGATCAGCTAGTACATAGATCGGCCGATAATCACGATTTTGGGCATTATTGGTATCAACAATTACCTTGCCGATAATCCTATAATGCTCCACCCCACGCACCACCCCCACACCGACCACCTGCACCACACAGCGTCGCACCCCCCCACCGCACCGCCCCGGTCCCATTGCCTCCCCCATCCCCGGTTTTATAATTACCTGTTCCCGGGGCCCGGGGTCAACGCTACTTCTGGCTTCTGCTGCGTCCTACGTTACGCTGTGCGCAATGACGAGTGACGTAACGCGACGTCACCGTCAGTGCGCACAGTGACAGCTCAGGAGGACGCCACCGGAGCCAGATGTAGAGTGGACCCTGGGAACAGGTAATTATAAAACCGAGGATGGGGGAGGCAATGGGGCCAGGGCGGTGTGGTGGTGTGTAGCGCGGTGCGGTGGGGCGGTAGGGGGCTCGGAGCAGTGCGGCGGTGGGGGGGGGTGTCGGTGATAGGACTCAGGACCCCCGGACAGGCTGGGGGAGAGAAGCGGGTGGCAGCGGCGGTCTATGGCACCGCAAAAGCCGCTGCAGTTCATTGATTTAAAGCGCCCTGTTACGCCGAGCGCTCCGGGTCCCCGCTCCTCCCCGGAGCGCTCGCAGCGTCCTCTCATTCGCAGCGCCCCGTTCAGACCTCCTGACCGGGTGCGCTGCGATATCACTCCCAGCCGGGATGCGATTCGCGACGCGGAACGCGCCCGCTCGCAATGCGCATCCCGGCTCCCGTACCTGACCCGTTCTCCGTCTGTGTTGTCCCGGCGCGCGCGGCCCCGCTCCTTAGGGCGCGCGCGCGCCGGGTCTCTGCGATTTAAAGGGCCACTGCGCCACTGATTGGCGCAGCAGGCCTAATCAGTATCTTCACCTGTGCACTCCCTACTTATACCTCACTTCCCCTGCACTCCCTTGCCGGATCTTGTTGCCATTGTGCCAGTGAAAGCGTTTCCTCGTGTGTTCCTAGCCTGTGTTCCAGACCTCCTGCCGTTGCCCCTGACTACGATCCTTGCTGCCTGCCCCGACCTTCTGCTACGTCCGACCTTGCTTCTGTCTACTCCCTTGTACCGCGCCTATCTCAGCAGTCAGAGAGGTTGAGCCGTTGCCGGTGGATACGACCTGGTTGCTACCGCCGCTGCAAGACCATCCCGCTTTGCGGCGGGCTCTGGTGAATACCAGTAGCAACTTAGAACCGGTCCACCGACACGGTCCACGCCAATCCCTCTCTGGCACAGAGGATCCACCTTCAGCCAGCCGAATCGCGACACCCCCGCTTTAAATCAATGATCTGCAGGGATGTCGCGGGAGGATAAATAGACGATAACTTATACTGGAATTTCAGTATAAGTTATCGGATATCGGCCCTAAAAAAAAAAAAACAATCGGTCGATCCCTAATACATATATATCATACAGGAGTCACATCATATATCACATACACATCCTCACTTATTATATATATCATACAGGGATCACATCATATATCACATACACATCCTCACTTATTATATATATCATACAGGGATCACATCATATATCACATACACATCCTCACTTATTATATATATCATACAGGGATCAAATCATATATCACATACACATCCTCACTTATTATATATATCATACAGGGGTCACATCATATATCACATACACATCCTCACTTATTATATATATCATACAGGGATCACATCATATATCACATACACATCCTCACTTATTATATATATCATACAGGGATCACATCATATATCACATACACATCCTCACTTATTATATATATCATACAGGGATCACATCATATATCACATACACATCCTCACTTATATATCATACAGGGATCACATCATATATCACATACACATCCTCACTTATTATATATATATCATACAGGGATCAGATCATATATCACATACACATCCTCACTTATTATATATATTATACAGGGGTCACATCATATATCACATACACATCCTCACTTATTATATATATCATACAGGGATCACATCATATATCACATACACATCCTCACTTATTATATATATCATACAGGGATCACATCATATATCACATACACATCCTCACTTATTATATATATCATACAGGGATCAAATCATATATCACATACACATCCTCACTTATTATATATATCATACAGGGATCACATCATATATCACATACACATCCTCACTTATTATATATATCATACAGGGATCACATCATATATCACATACACATCCTCACTTATTATATATATCATACAGGGGTCACATCATATATCACATATACATCCTCACTTATATATATCATACAGGGGTCACATCATATGTCACATACACATCCTCACTTATTATATATATCATACAGGGATCACATCATATATCACATACACATCCTCACTTATTATATATATCATACAGGGATCACATCATATATCACATACACATCCTCACTTATTATATATATATCATACAGGGATCACATCATATATCACATACACATCCTCACTTATTATATATCATACAGGGATCACATCATATATCACATACACATCCTCACTTATTATATATATCATACAGGGGTCACATCATATATCACATACACATCCTCACTTATATATATCATACAGGGGTCACATCATATGTCACATACACATCCTCACTTATTATATATATCATACAGGGATCACATCATATATCACATACACATCCTCACATATATATATCATACAGGGGTCACATCATATATCACATACACATCCTCACATATATATATATCATACAGGGGTCACATCATATATCACATACACATCCTCACTTATTATATATTATACAGGGGTCACATCATATGTCACATACACATCCTCACTTATTATATATGTCATACAGGGGTCACATCATATGTCACATACACATCCTCAATTATATATATATATCATACAGGGGTCACATCATATATCACATACACATCCTCACTTATTATATATATCATACAGGGGTCACATCATATATCACATACACATCCTCACTTATATATATATATATATATATATATATTATACAGGGATCACATCATATATCACATACACATCCTCACTTATTATATATATCATACAGGGATCACATCATATATCACATACACATCCTCACTTATTATATATATCATACAGGGACAACATCATATGTCACATACACATCCTCACTTATTATAAATATCATACAGGGATCACATCATATGTCACATACACATCCTCACTTATTATATATATCATACAGGGATCACATCATATGTCACATACACATCCTCACTTATTATATATATCATACAGGGATCACATCATATATCACATACACTTCCTCACTTATTATATATATTATACAGGGATCACATCATATATCACATACACATCCTCACTTATTATATATATCATACAGGGGTCACATCATATATCACATACACATCCTCACTTATTATATATATATCATACAGGGATCACATCATATATCACATACACATCCTCACTTATTATATATATATATATTATACAGGGATCACATCATATATCACATACACATCCTCACTTATTATATATATTATACAGGGGTCACATCATATATCACATACACATCCTCACTTATATATATCATACAGGGGTCACATCATATGTCACATACACATCCTCACTTATTATATATATCATACAGGGATCACATCATATATCACATACACATCCTCACATATATATATCATACAGGGGTCACATCATATATCACATACACATCCTCACATATATATATATCATACAGGGGTCACATCATATATCACATACACATCCTCACTTATTATATATTATACAGGGGTCACATCATATGTCACATACACATCCTCACTTATTATATATGTCATACAGGGGTCACATCATATGTCACATACACATCCTCAATTATATATATATATCATACAGGGGTCACATCATATATCACATACACATCCTCACTTATTATATATATCATACAGGGGTCACATCATATATCACATACACATCCTCACTTATTATATATATATTATACAGGGATCACATCATATATCACATACACATCCTCACTTATTATATATATCATACAGGGATCACATCATATATCACATACACATCCTCACTTATTATATATATCATACAGGGACAACATCATATGTCACATACACATCCTCACTTATTATAAATATCATACAGGGATCACATCATATGTCACATACACATCCTCACTTATTATATATATCATACAGGGATCACATCATATGTCACATACACATCCTCACTTATTATATATATCATACAGGGATCACATCATATATCACATACACTTCCTCACTTATTATATATATTATACAGGGGTCACATCATATATCACATACACATCCTCACTTATTATATATATTATACAGGGATCACATCATATATCACATACACATCCTCACTTATTATATATATCATACAGGGGTCACATCATATATCACATACACATCCTCACTTATTATATATATATCATACAGGGATCACATCATATATCACATACACATCCTCACTTATTATATATATATATTATACAGGGATCACATCATATATCACATACACATCCTCACTTATTATATATATTATACAGGGATCACATCATATATCACATACACATCCTCACTTATTATATATATCATACAGGGGTCACATCATATATCACATACACATCCTCACTTATTATATATATATCATACAGGGATCACATCATATATCACATACACATCCTCACTTATTATATATATATATATATATATATATATATCATACAGGGATCACATCATATATGACATACACATCCTCACTTATTATATATATCATACAGGGATCACATCATATATCACATACACATCCTCACTTATTATATATATCATACAGGGATCACATCATATATCACATACACATCCTCACTTATTATATATATATCATACAGGGGTCACATCATATATCACATACACATCCTCACTTATTATATATATCATACAGGGGTCACATCATATATCACATACACATCCTCACTTATATATATATATCATACAGGGATCACATCATATATCACATACACATCCTCACTTATTATATATATATCATACAGGGATCACATCATATATCACATACACATCCTCACTTATTATATATATCATACAGGGATCACATCATATATCACATACACATCCTCACTTATTATATATATCATACAGGGATCACATCATATATCACATACACATCCTCACTTATTATATATATCATACAGGGGTCACATCATATATCACATACACATCCTCACTTATATATATCATACAGGGATCACATCATATCACATACACATCCTCACTTATTATATATATTATACAGGAATCATATCATATATCACATACACATCCTCACTTATTATATATATCATACAGGGGTCACATTATATATCACATACACATCCTCACTTATTATATATATCATACAGGGGTCACATCATATATCACATACACATCCTCACTTATTATATATATATCATACAGGAATCACATCATATATCACATACACATCCTCACTTATTATATATATCATACAGGAATCATATCATATATCACATACACATCCTCACTTATTATATATATCATACAGGAATCATATCATATATCACATACACATCCTCACTTATTATATATATCATACAGGGATCACATCATATATCACATACACATCCTCACTTATATATATATACATCATACAGGGATCACATCATATATCACATACACATCCTCACTTATTATATATATTATACAGGGGTCACATCATATTTCACATACACATCCTCACTTATTATATATATCATACAGGGATCACATCATATGTCACATACACATCCTCACTTATTATATATATCATACAGGGATCACATCATATATCACATACACATCCTCACTTATTATATATATCATACAGGGATCACATCATATGTCACATACACATCCTCACTTATATATATATCTCATACAGGGGTCACATCATATATCACATACACATCCTCACTTATATATCATACAGGGATCACATCATATATCACATACACATCCTCACTTATTATATATCATACAGGGATCACATCATATATCACATACACATCCTCACTTATTATATATCATACAGGGATCACATCATATATCACATACACATCCTCACTTATTATATATATCATACAGGGGTCACATCATATATCACATACACATCCTCACATATATATATCATACAGGGGTCACATCATATATCACATACACATCCTCACATATATATATATCATACAGGGGTCACATCATATATCACATACACATCCTCACTTATTATATATATCATACAGGGATCACATCATATGTCACATACACATCCTCACTTATTATATATATCATACAGGGATCACATCATATATCACATACACATCCTCACATATATATATCATACAGGGGTCACATCATATATCACATAAACATCCTCACATATATATATATATCATACAGGGGTCACATCATATATCACATACACATCCTCACTTATTATATATATATCATACAGGGGTCACATCATATATCACATACACATCCTCACTTATTATATATATCATACAGGGGTCACATCATATATCACATACACATCCTCACTTATATATATATATATATATATATATATATTATACAGGGATCACATCATATATCACATACACATCCTCACTTATTATATATATCATACAGGGATCACATCATATATCACATACACATCCTCACTTATTATATATATTATACAAGGATCACATCATATATCACATACACATCCTCACTTATTATATATATCATACAGGGATCACATCATATATAACATACACATCCTCACTTATTATATATATCATACAGGGATCACATCATATATCACATACACATCCTCACTTATTATATATATATCATACAGGGATCACATCATATGTCACATACACATCCTCACTTATTATATATATCATACAGGGATCACATCATATATCACATACACATCCTCACTTATTATATATATCATACAGGGATCACATCATATATCACATACACATCCTCACTTATTATATATCATACAGGGATCACATCATATATCACATACACATCCTCACTTATTATATATCATACAGGGATCACATCATATATCACATACACATCCTCACTTATTATATATATCATACAGGGGTCACATCATATATCACATACACATCCTCACATATATATATCATACAGGGGTCACATCATATATCACATACACATCCTCACATATATATATATCATACAGGGGTCACATCATATATCACATACACATCCTCACTTATTATATATATCATACAGGGATCACATCATATGTCACATACACATCCTCACTTATTATATATATCATACAGGGATCACATCATATATCACATACACATCCTCACATATATATATCATACAGGGGTCACATCATATATCACATACACATCCTCACATATATATATATCATACAGGGGTCACATCATATATCACATACACATCCTCACTTATTATATATATATCATACAGGGGTCACATCATATATCACATACACATCCTCACTTATATATATATATATATATATATATATTATACAGGGATCACATCATATATCACATACACATCCTCACTTATTATATATATCATACAGGGATCACATCATATATAACATACACATCCTCACTTATTATATATATCATACAGGGACAACATCATATATCACATACACATCCTCACTTATATATATATCATACAGGGATCACATCATATATCACATACACATCCTCACTTATTATATATATCATACAGGGGTCACATCATATATCACATACACATCCTCACTTATTATATATATCATACAGGGACCACATCATATATCACATACACATCCTCACTTATTATATATATATCATACAGGGGTCACATCATATATCACATACACATCCTCACTTATAATATATATCATACAGGGATCACATCATATATCACATACACATCCTCACTTATTATATATATCATACAGGGACCACATCATATATCACATACACATCCTCACTTATTATATATATATCATACAGGGGTCACATCATATATCACATACACATCCTCACTTATAATATATATCATACAGGGATCACATCATATATCACATACACATCCTCACTTATTATATATATCATACAGGGGTCACATCATATATCACATACACATCCTCACTTATTATATATATCATACAGGGGTCACATCATATATCACATACACATCCTCACTTATAATATATATCATACAGGGATCACATCATATATCACATACACATCCTCACTTATTGTAAATATCATACAGGGATCACATCATATGTCACATACACATCCTCACTTATTATATATATCATACAGGGATCACATCATATATCACATACACTTCCTCACTTATTATATATATTATACAGGGGTCACATCATGTATCACATACACATCCTCACTTATTATATATATTATACAGGGGTCACATCATATATCACATACACATCCTCACTTATATATATATATATCATACAGGGATCACATCATATATCACATACACATCCTCACTTATTATATATATCATACAGGGGTCACATAATATATCACATACACATCCTCACTTATTATATATATATCATACAGGGATCACATCATATATCACATACACATCCTCACTTATTATATATATCATACAGGGGTCACATAATATATCACATACACATCCTCACTTATTATATATATATCATACAGGGGTCACATCATATGTCACATACACATCCTCACTTATTATATATATCATACAGGGATCACATCATATATCACATACACATCCTCACATATATATATCATACAGGGGTCACATCATATATCACATACACATCCTCACATATATATATATCATACAGGGGTCACATCATATATCACATACACATCCTCACTTATTATATATTATACAGGGGTCACATCATATGTCACATACACATCCTCACTTATTATATATGTCATACAGGGGTCACATCATATGTCACATACACATCCTCAATTATATATATATATCATACAGGGGTCACATCATATATCACATACACATCCTCACTTATTATATATATCATACAGGGGTCACATCATATATCACATACACATCCTCACTTATTATATATATATTATACAGGGATCACATCATATATCACATACACATCCTCACTTATTATATATATCATACAGGGATCACATCATATATCACATACACATCCTCACTTATTATATATATCATACAGGGACAACATCATATGTCACATACACATCCTCACTTATTATAAATATCATACAGGGATCACATCATATGTCACATACACATCCTCACTTATTATATATATCATACAGGGATCACATCATATGTCACATACACATCCTCACTTATTATATATATCATACAGGGATCACATCATATATCACATACACTTCCTCACTTATTATATATATTATACAGGGGTCACATCATATATCACATACACATCCTCACTTATTATATATATTATACAGGGATCACATCATATATCACATACACATCCTCACTTATTATATATATCATACAGGGGTCACATCATATATCACATACACATCCTCACTTATTATATATATATCATACAGGGATCACATCATATATCACATACACATCCTCACTTATTATATATATATATATTATACAGGGATCACATCATATATCACATACACATCCTCACTTATTATATATTTTATACAGGGATCACATCATATATCACATACACATCCTCACTTATTATATATATCATACAGGGGTCACATCATATATCACATACACATCCTCACTTATTATATATATATCATACAGGGATCACATCATATATCACATACACATCCTCACTTATTATATATATATATATATATATATATATATCATACAGGGATCACATCATATATGACATACACATCCTCACTTATTATATATATCATACAGGGATCACATCATATATCACATACACATCCTCACTTATTATATATATCATACAGGGATCACATCATATATCACATACACATCCTCACTTATTATATATATATCATACAGGGGTCACATCATATATCACATACACATCCTCACTTATTATATATATCATACAGGGGTCACATCATATATCACATACACATCCTCACTTATATATATATATCATACAGGGATCACATCATATATCACATACACATCCTCACTTATTATATATATATCATACAGGGATCACATCATATATCACATACACATCCTCACTTATTATATATATCATACAGGGATCACATCATATATCACATACACATCCTCACTTATTATATATATCATACAGGGGTCACATCATATATCACATACACATCCTCACTTATATATATCATACAGGGATCACATCATATCACATACACATCCTCACTTATTATATATATTATACAGGAATCATATCATATATCACATACACATCCTCACTTATTATATATATCATACAGGGGTCACATTATATATCACATACACATCCTCACTTATTATATATATCATACAGGGGTCACATCATATATCACATACACATCCTCACTTATTATATATATATCATACAGGAATCACATCATATATCACATACACATCCTCACTTATTATATATATCATACAGGAATCATATCATATATCACATACACATCCTCACTTATTATATATATCATACAGGAATCATATCATATATCACATACACATCCTCACTTATTATATATATCATACAGGGATCACATCATATATCACATACACATCCTCACTTATATATATATATCATACAGGGATCACATCATATATCACATACACATCCTCACTTATTATATATATTATACAGGGGTCACATCATATTTCACATACACATCCTCACTTATTATATATATCATACAGGGATCACATCATATGTCACATACACATCCTCACTTATTATATATATCATACAGGGGTCACATCATATGTCACATACACATCCTCACTTATTATATATCATACAGGGATCACATCATATATCACATACACATCCTCACTTATTATATATATCATACAGGGATCACATCATATGTCACATACACATCCTCACTTATATATATATCTCATACAGGGGTCACATCATATATCACATACACATCCTCACTTATATATCATACAGGGATCACATCATATATCACATACACATCCTCACTTATTATATATCATACAGGGATCACATCATATATCACATACACATCCTCACTTATTATATATCATACAGGGATCACATCATATATCACATACACATCCTCACTTATTATATATATCATACAGGGGTCACATCATATATCACATACACATCCTCACTTATTATATATATTATACAGGGGTCACATCATATATCACATACACATCCTCACTTATAATATATATCATACAGGGATCACATCATATATCACATACACATCCTCACTTATTATATATATCATACAGGGGTCACATCATATATCACATACACATCCTCACTTATTATATATATCATACAGGGGTCACATCATATATCACATACACATCCTCACTTATAATATATATCATACAGGGATCACATCATATATCACATACACATCCTCACTTATTATATATATCATACAGGGATCACATCATATATCACATACACATCCTCACTTATTATAAATATCATACAGGGATCACATCATATGTCACATACACATCCTCACTTATTATATATATCATACAGGGATCACATCATATATCACATACACTTCCTCACTTATTATATATATTATACAGGGGTCACATCATGTATCACATACACATCCTCACTTATTATATATATTATACAGGGGTCACATCATATATCACATACACATCCTCACTTATATATATATATATCATACAGGGATCACATCATATATCACATACACATCCTCACTTATTATATATATCATACAGGGGTCACATCATATATCACATACACATCCTCACTTATTATATATATCATACAGGGGTCACATCATATATCACATACACATCCTCACTTATAATATATATCATACAGGGATCACATCATATATCACATACACATCCTCACTTATTATATATATCATACAGGGGTCACATCATATATCACATACACATCCTCACTTATTATATATATCATACAGGGGTCACATCATATATCACATACACATCCTCACTTATAATATATATCATACAGGGATCACATCATATATCACATACACATCCTCACTTATAATATATATCATACAGGGATCACATCATATATCACATACACATCCTCACTTATTATATATATCATACAGGGGTCACATCATATATCACATACACATCCTCACTTATTATATATATCATACAGGGGTCACATCATATATCACATACACATCCTCACTTATAATATATATCATACAGGGATCACATCATATATCACATACACATCCTCACTTATTATATATATCATACAGGGATCACATCATATATCACATACACATCCTCACTTATTATAAATATCATACAGGGATCACATCATATGTCACATACACATCCTCACTTATTATATATATCATACAGGGATCACATCATATATCACATACACTTCCTCACTTATTATATATATTATACAGGGATCACATCATATATCACATACACATCCTCACTTATATATATATATATCATACAGGGATCACATCATATATCACATACACATCCTCACTTATTATATATATCATACAGGGGTCACATAATATATCACATACACATCCTCACTTATTATATATATCATACAGGGACCACATCATATATCACATACACATCCTCACTTATTATATATATATCATACAGGGATCACATCATATATCACATACACATCCTCACTTATATATATAGAAGAAGAACAAAGCAGCACTCCGAAAGATAAGGTGCGTGGGTGCCTCCTGTTGTAAACCTTGGTAAGAGGTCCAATAAGTGTATATCCAAAAAAGAAGCAGGGGCACTCCCGTTGATTCAGTGCAAAGTGATGTCTTTTATTCACTCCACCGTGAGCTACGTTTCGACAGCCTCTCGCTGTCTTTGTCAAGCATAGACTTCAGTGTTATATTTATAATATCCGTCACCCATAGACTTCAGTGTTATATTTAGAATATCCGTCACCCATAGACTTCAGTGTTATATTTATAATATCCGTCACCCATAGACTTCAGGGTTATATTTATAATATCCGTCACCCATAGACTTCAGTGTTATATTTATAATATCCGTCACCCATAGACTTCAATGTTATATTTACAATATCCGTCACCCATAGACTTCAGTGTTATATTTACAATATCCGTCACCCATAGACTTCAGTGTTATATTTACAATATCCGTCACCCATAGACTTCAGTGTTATATTTACAATATCCGTCACCCATAGACTTCAGTGTTATATTTACAATATCCGTCACCCATAGACTTCAGTGTTATATTTATAATATCCGTCACCCATAGACTTCAGTGTTATATTTATAATATCCGTCACCCATAGACTTCAGTGTTATATTTATAATATCCGTCACCCATAGACTTCAGGGTTACATTTATAATATCCGTCACCCATAGACTTCAGGGTTACATTTATAATATCCGTCACCCATAGACTTCAGTGTTATATTTATAATATCCGTAACCCATAGACTTCAGTGTTATATTTATAATATCCGTCACCCATAGACTTCAGTGTTATATTTATAATATCCGTCACCCATAGACTTCAAGGTTATATTTATAATATCCGTCACCCATAGACTTCAGGGTTATATTTATAATATCCGTCACCCATAGACTTCAGGGTTATATTTATAATATCCGTCACCCATAGACTTCAGGGTTATATTTATAATATCCGTCACCCATAGACTTCAGGGTTATATTTATAATATCCGTCACCCATAGACTTCAGTGTTATATTTATAATATCCGTCACCCATAGACTTCAGGGTTATATTTATAATATCCGTCACCCATAGACTTCAGGGTTATATTTATAATATCCGTCACCCATAGACTTCAGTGTTATATTTATAATATCCGTCACCCATAGACTTCAGTGTTATATTTATAATATCCGTCACCCATAGACTTCAGGGTTATATTTATAATATCCGTCACCCATAGACTTCAGTGTTATATTTATAATATCCGTCACCCATAGACTTCAGGGTTATATTTATAATATCCGTCACCCATAGACTTCAGGGTTATATTTATAATATCCGTCACCCATAGACTTCAGGGTTATATTTATAATATCCGTCACCCATAGACTTCAGGGTTATATTTATAATATCCGTCACCCATAGACTTCAGGGTTATATTTATAATATCCGTCACCCATAGACTTCAGGGTTATATTTATAATATCCGTCGCCCATAGACTTCAGGGTTATATTTATAATATCCGTCACCCATAGACTTCAGGGTTATATTTATAATATCCGTCACCCATAGACTTCAGGGTTATATTTATAATATCCGTCACCCATAGACTTCAGGGTTATATTTATAATATCCGTCACCCATAGACTTCAGTGTTATATTTATAATATCCGTCACCCATAGACTTCAGGGTTATATTTATAATATCCGTCACCCATAGACTTCAGGGTTATATTTATAATATCCGTCACCCATAGACTTCAGGGTTATATTTATAATATCCGTCACCCATAGACTTCAGTGTTATATTTATAATATCAGTCACCCATAGACTTCAGTGTTATATTTATAATATCCGTCACCCATAGACTTCAGGGTTATATTTATAATATCCGTCACCCATAGACTTCAGTGTTATATTTATAATATCCGTCACCCATAGACTTCAGTGTTATATTTATAATATCCGTCACCCATAGACTTCAGTGTTATATTTATAATATCCGTCACCCATAGACTTCAGGGTTATATTTATAATATCCGTCACCCATAGACTTCAGTGTTATATTTACAATATCCGTCACCCATAGACTTCAGTGTTATATTTATAATATCCGTCACCCATAGACTTCAGTGTTATATTTATAATATCCGTCACCCATAGACTTCAGTGTTATATTTATAATATCCGTCACCCATAGACTTCAGTGTTATATTTATAATATCCGTCACCCATAGACTTCAGGGTTATATTTATAATATCCGTCACCCATAGACTTCAGTGTTATATTTATAATATCCGTCACCCATAGACTTCAGTGTTATATTTATAATATCCGTCACCCATAGACTTCAGTGTTATATTTATAATATCCGTCACCCATAGACTTCAGTGTTATATTTATAATATCCGTCACCCATAGACTTCAGTGTTATATTTATAATATCCGTCACCCATAGACTTCAGTGTTATATTTATAATATCCGTCACCCATAGACTTCAGTGTTATAAATAACGGCCGATAATTTACCCGTTTCTTGTGACGGAAGAAAAGTTAGTGCACGAGCCGTTATTTCTCCCGTCACAACTAACGTCCATTATTCATAACGACCTATAACGGGTCATAACAGATAATCAAAAAATACCATAGACTTTAATGAGATCGTTTAACGAGAGTTTTCTGACGGACGTTCGTAACGGATTAATTTTTATAGTTTGAAAGCAGCAAAAAAAACTCCTCATGTGATCTTACCTCACACATTCCAACTCCTCCCACCTGAGCCCCGCCCACTGCTGTCACATGACCATCCTCACAGGTCCTTCATCCACAATCTCTTCTATCCAGCTGAGCCCCGCCCACTGCTGTCACATGACCATCCTCACAGGTCCTTCATCCACAATCTCTCCTATCCAGCTGAGCCCCGCCCACTGCTGTCACATGACCATCCTCACAGGTCCTTCATCCACAATCTCTTCTATCCAGCTGAGCCCCGCCCACTGCTGTCACATGACCATCCTCACAGGTCCTTCATCCACAATCTCTTCTATCCAGCTGAGCTCCGCCCCCACATGTACTGGTCACATGATTGTGACATCATCACAGGTCCTACACCTCCAGCATCCAGCAGATACAGAGCAGGTCCTGGTCGGGCAGTAAGGAGATTACATGAGGAGGAGGTTTGTTACAGTGTGTCACCCCAGTAGTAAGGAGATTACATAAAGAGGAGGTTTGTTACAGTGTGTCACCCCTGTAGTAAGGAGATTACATGAGGAGGAGGTTTGTTACAGTGTGTCACCCCAGTAGTAAGGAGATTACATAAAGAGGAGGTTTGTTACAGTGTGTCACCCCAGTAGTAAGGAGAGTACATGAGGAGGGGGTTTGTTACAGTGTGTCACCCCAGTAGTAAGGAGATTACATGAGGAGGAGGTTTGTTACAGTGTGTCACCCCAGTAGTAAGGAGATTACATGAGGAGAAGGTTTGTTACAGTGTGTCACCCCAGTAGTAAGGAGATTACATAAGGAGGAGGTTTGTTACAGTGTGTCACCCCAGTAGTAAGGAGAGTACATGAGGAGGAGGTTTGTTACAGTGTGTCACCCCAGTAGTAAGGAGATTACATGAGGAGGAGGTTTGTTACAGTGTGTCACCCCAGTAGTAAGGAGATTACATGAGGAGAAGGTTTGTTACAGTGTGTCACCCCAGTAGTAAGGAGATTACATAAGGAGGAGGTTTGTTACAGTGTGTCACCCCAGTAGTAAGGAGAGTACATGAGGAGGAGGTTTGTTACAGTGTGTCACCCCAGTAGTAAGGAGATTACATGAGGAGGAGGTTTGTTACAGTGTGTCACCCCAGTAGTAAGGAGATTACATGAGGAGGAGGTTTGTTACAGTGTGTCACCCCAGTAGTAAGGAGATTACATAAGGAGGAGGTTTGTTACAGTGTGTCACCCCAGTAGTAAGGAGAGTACATGAGGAGGAGGTTTGTTACAGTGTGTCACCCCAGTAGTAAGGAGATTACATGAGGAGGAGGTTTGTTACAGTGTGTCACCCCAGTAGTAAGGAGATTACATGAGGAGGTTTGTTACAGTGTGTCACCGCAGTAGAAAGGAGATTACATGGGGAGGAGGTTTGTTACAGTGTGTCACCCCAGTAGTAAGGAGATTACATAAAGAGGAGGTTTGTTACAGTGTGTCACCCCAGTAGTAAGGAGATTACATGAGGAGGTTTGTTACAGTGTGTCACCTCAGTAGTTAGGAGATTACATGAGGAGGAGGTTTGTCACAGTGTGTCACCCCAGTAGTAAGGAGATTACATGAGGAGGAGGTTTGTTACAGTGTGTCACCCCAGTAGTAAGGAGATTATATGGGGAGGAGGTTTGTTACAGTGTGTCACCCCAGTAGTAAGGAGATTACATGAGGAGGAGGTTTGTTACAGTGTGTCACCCCAGTAGTAAGGAGATTACATGAGGAGGATGTTTGTTACAGTGTGTCTCCCCAGTAGTAAGGAGATTACATGTGGAGGAGGTTTGTTACAGTGTGTCACCCCAGTAGTTAGGAGATTACATGAGGAGGAGGTTTGTTACAGTGTGTCACCCCAGTAGTAAGGAGATTACATGAGGAAGAGGTTTGTTACAGTGTGTCACCCCAGTAGTAAGGAGATTACATGAGGAGGAGGTTTGTTACAGTGTGTCACCCCAGTAGTAAGGAGATTATATGGGGAGGAGGTTTGTTACAGTGTGTCACCCCAGTAGTAAGGAGATTACATGAGGAGGAGGTTTGTTACAGTGTGTCACCCCAGTAGTAAGGAGATTACATGAGGAGGAGGTTTGTTACAGTGTGTCACCCCAGTAGTAAGGAGATTACATGAGGAGGAGGTTTGTTACAGTGTGTCACCCCAGTAGTAAGGAGATTACATAAGGAGGAGGTTTGTTACAGTGTGTCACCCCAGTAGTAAGGAGAGTACATGAGGAGGAGGTTTGTTACAGTGTGTCACCCCAGTAGTAAGGAGATTACATGAGGAGGAGGTTTGTTACAGTGTGTCACCCCAGTAGTAAGGAGATTACATGAGGAGGTTTGTTACAGTGTGTCACCGCAGTAGAAAGGAGATTACATGGGGAGGAGGTTTGTTACAGTGTGTCACCCCAGTAGTAAGGAGATTACATAAAGAGGAGGTTTGTTACAGTGTGTCACCCCAGTAGTAAGGAGATTACATGAGGAGGTTTGTTACAGTGTGTCACCTCAGTAGTTAGGAGATTACATGAGGAGGAGGTTTGTCACAGTGTGTCACCCCAGTAGTAAGGAGATTACATGAGGAGGAGGTTTGTTACAGTGTGTCACCTCAGTAGTAAGGAGATTATATGGGGAGGAGGTTTGTTACAGTGTGTCACCCCAGTAGTAAGGAGATTACATGAGGAGGAGGTTTGTTACAGTGTGTCACCCCAGTAGTAAGGAGATTACATGAGGAGGAGGTTTGTTACAGTGTGTCTCCCCAGTAGTTAGGAGATTACATGAGGAGGAGGTTTGTTACAGTGTGTCACCCCAGTAGTAAGGAGATTACATGAGGAAGAGGTTTGTTACAGTGTGTCACCCCAGTAGTAAGGAGATTACATGAGGAGGAGGTTTGTTACAGTGTGTCACCCCAGTAGTAAGGAGATTATATGGGGAGGAGGTTTGTTACAGTGTGTCACCCCAGTAGTAAGGAGATTACATGAGGAGGAGGTTTGTTACAGTGTGTCACCCCAGTAGTAAGGAGATTACATGAGGAGGAGGTTTGTTACAGTGTGTCACCCCAGTAGTAAGGAGATTACATGAGGAGGAGGTTTGTTACAGTGTGTCACCCCAGTAGTAAGGAGATTACATGAGGAGGAGGTTTGTTACAGTGTGTCACCCCAGTAGTAAGGAGATTATATGGGGAGGAGGTTTGTTACAGTGTGTCACCCCAGTAGTAAGGAGATTACATGAGGAGGAGGTTTGTTACAGTGTGTCACCCCAGTAGTAAGGAGCCGACTCTACTTGGGATGATGGCCTGGACATGGATTTAGCGTGCTCGGGGCTGCCTGCATCTGCTCCGCTTTCTATGGACTTCAGCCATTGCTCTCTCACTGCCCCTAGACATCTTATCCAAAGAACAGGGGATAAGATGTCTAATCGTGGGGGTCCCGCACTCTATCATGCAGCAGCCACCTGTAAGTACTGCCGGAAGCGCTGGAGGCTCTCAGTTTTATGCCTCCCGACCACGGGGCCGGAGTATTGTGATGTCACGACTCCGCCCCCATGTGACAAGTCTATGCCCCCTCCCATAGACTTGCACTGAGGGGGCGTGACGTCACACGGGGGCTTAGTTGCGACGCCACGATACTTCGGCCCCGTGGTCTTAACGCTTCACACTCTGAGCCTACAGCTCTGCGGAGAGCTCACAAAGGTGGGTGCAGAATGAAAGATTGCGACGGTCCCCAGCGGCGGGACCCCCGCGATCAGACATCTTATCCGCTATCCCTTGGATAGGGGATAAGATGTCTTGGGGCCGGAGTACCCCTTTAAGGCTCTCATTGCAGAAGTTAAAGATGCTTGCCGGGCTGAAATTGCTCTGATGCGCCAAGACCTTCAGCATGAGGACGATTTGGAGGAAGCCCACGACTCCAGAAGGTCCTATATCGGAAAGATTCAAGGCTCTATGTCTGCTCAGACCGACTTCCGTAATGATCTACACTCTCATAAGGATAACGGGCGGCTGTAACAACATTCATGTTAGTGGTCTCCCTGAGGCTACCCAGGCTGAACACCTGCACCTCACTTTGGAGGCTATCTTTAACATCCTACAAGATCTAATTAGATCGTGCTCATCTGGCCCTGTGTACCCGCCCCACGGGTGGCCCTCCCCGTGATGTCATCTGTTGTGTTGCTGAAGGAGAGGATAATGGCTAAATCTCGCTCTTTGAAAGACTTTGATTTAGACGGTGCTCCTATCCAGCTCTTTCAAAACCTTTCGTGGATCACTCTGCGTAAAAGAAGATTGCAGCAGCCTCTTCTGTCACCCCTGCGTTCTGCGCAGATACCTTACAAGTGGTCCCTTCCATTTGTAGAAGAGCAATGATCCAGCACTTGAAAAAGCTTTATTGAAGATCACCGGACACAGGTAAAACCAACCATACCATCAGACGCGTTTCGAGCGCATGCGCACTTCCTCGGTGATGTCAGTCCATTCACAAGTGAGGGTTTTTATGTATATGTTCTTTTTATGTATATCATTGTAATCAATCAATTCCTAGGAGGGTGAAGAGTTAATAGGATTGTAGGTGGAGATTCTTCCCACCCCTATAATATAAAAACCCTCACTGGTGAATGGATTGACATCACTGAGGAAGAGCGCATGCGCTCGAAATGCGTCTGTTGGTATGGTCGGTTTTACCTGTGTCCAGTCATCTTCAATAAAGCTTTTTCGTATTTTCATGTGCTGGATCATTGCTCTTCTGTTCTACGTTGGAGTTCCATGCCAGGCACAGATCCGTGCACTGCCACAAGGTGGTGATCTGGAATTTCTTCACTATTTTCTTTGGTCAATTCCGTTTTCTCTACCAGCCAGGAGAGATGGACGCTCTGCTGTATTGCAAACATTTGCTGACTTGCCAGACTTCTGTGCCACCTTGGATCTTCCCATCCCCCGGCTCCAGGATTGGGGTCTGATCCCTCCCACCTCCTTCTCTGCTACCGGTGTGGCAACCGGTCCATGGGAGGCGTTCCAGAAGTGGCAGAGCCGTTCCACTCTCCGGCTCTCATGGCCCTGACCAAACCCTCCCTGAGGACTTCAGCTGGGACTCTAGTGAAGGGACTGTTGAATGTATGTGGGACTTTCATATCTCTCCCTCTCTTCTCGTTTTTAGGTTATTAGTTTTGTTGATTATTATCCCACGAGAAGTCTCCACAGGGCTGTCCTTTTGCATGGCCTCCCAGTGAGACTTTTGTTGTTGGTCCCCTTTGGTACGTTCTTCCACCTTTCCCCTCTGAGGCCATTATGTCACAGTTCTTACTTATACTACTGTTCTTCTTATTCATACTGGTCTCCTCTCTGTCTTACACGCCATTGGTTTATTTTTGGTTCTATGTGTTCAGTGCTCCCTGCCTCTTGTTCCTGTTTGTCTGCTCCTTGTGTTTCCCCCGTTTTTTACCCTGCCAGTCTTCTCGGCTGTATGTTTTCTTCTCTCCTTTTCTTTCCTCTTCGGTGTGGAAGAGAGCTGTGGAGGTCTCCATCTTCTTATTGGCCAGCTCGAGGCGCCCCTGCCGCTCTGAGTACTCTATAACGTATCTGTTCCACATTTTTCCTAATCTCTCATGGCTAAGTGCATCTCCTTGAACGTGAAGGGTCTTAACACCCCCACTAAACGGCATCTGCTGCAGAGGGAGTTGGTGGCCTTGAGGGCAGATATCGTCTACATTCAATAACTAACACAAGATAGAGGGCACTGCTGCAATGAAAGCAGACACCTATACCACCGCTGTATGTCAGCCAATACTGTAGAGACTGGTGTTCTGTCATTATGGCAGCGCGGAGTCCTAGTGCCCTTGAATCCGGAGGTGCTGGGAACCATGAAACCCAAAGTCACTGAACAGTACTCAAATAAAGAAAAACTGGTACCCGCACTCACCGCAAAGTAACAGTAGACCGATTCATCTGGCATCTCAGGTAGAACTAGCTTCAGGCTGGTAGCAGAGTGCTCAGACTGGAGGCGACTGCCGGCAAAGTTTCGTCAGGTCGCGCTTCTTCCGGCTGTCTTTGTAAGATGCATAATGGACTTCAATTCCAGAAGCAAGGAGGTAGTACAGATTATGAGGACCCGTTGGCCCATCCTGCTAACTGATGACAATCTAGAGAGGATTTTACCATCCTACCCAGCTATAGCTTACCATCGGGCTAAGAACCTTAAAGATATTCTGGTCCACAGCCACTATGCCCCACAAAAACCATCCTACATCTTTGGATCACAAGGACCTAAGAATGGTAGCTATCCTTGTAAAAATTGCACAGCTTGCAGTAATATGGACCCATCCATGTACTTTCCAAGTTCATCAGGTGACAAAACTTACGAAATCAGAGAACAAATACAAAAGGGGTTGTATATGCCGCAACTTGCCCCTGTGGGTTGACTTACCTTGGCAAAACAACGCGGGAATTTAGAAGAAGAATCAGAGAACACGTCCTGGATATTCGTACGGCAATTGAGCAACCTGAACGCCCTTGTGTCACAACCATTCCAAGACACTCCAAGACCCACCATCATGGAGATGCCTCACTATTGAGATTTAAAGGTATTGACCATGTGCCAGTTGGAATACGGGGAGGAAACTGGCACAAAATCCTGCATCATACTTGTAGTATAACTTGGTGGTCGCTTTGTGCTCGGACCCTGGCTTTTAACATATGTTTTTAATTGTTTTTATATTATTTTCTCTCTTTCTTTTTCCCTCTAGTAGAAGACCTCCAAAAAGTGATTCTCCATATATGTACCTTAATGGAAAAAAAACGCCTGGGACTTGGTCTTTTTCCACCACGTACGGTGACCCATCATTCATACATCCAAGAGGCTTGGGCTGATATTACATCTCATTGGCAGATGTAGCTCATATGTCTTTTTAGTCCGAGCATTGGCTTTTACCTTAGAATTTTCTCTCTCTATTACATCTTTTCTATATTTGTACTATCGTGTTTCTCCGCAAATAAGACCGGGTCTTATATTAATTTTAGTCCCAAAAAACACACTAGGCCTTATTTTCAGGGTAGGGCTTATTTATTTATGGGGGGGCTGCAGGAGTGTGGAGGATGGGGGGCTGCAGGAGTGTGGAGGATGCCGCACCCCCCCCCATCTTCCACACTGCTACAGCCCCCCATCCTCCACACTGCTACAGCCCCCCATCCTCCACACTGCTACAGCCCCCCATCCTCCACACTGCTACAGCCCCCCCCATCCTCCACACTGCTACAGCCCCCCATCCTCCCCTTCCCCCATCGTCCTCCACACTCCTACAGTGCCCCCCACCCCTCTGCCATAATAAACCATGGTACATTACACATTTCATCCCCAGCGGAGACCAGCACTTCCCCACCTTCGTCCGTACCGTAGCGCCCGCAACTTGTACTGTACTTGTTCTGTACGGGATCTCCTTCTGTTGCCTGTGGCTTAGCAGTCGGGGGCAGGGCGTGACGTCGGCCGTGCATACCCGCGGACGTTTTAAAGCTCAACTACGGTAACTTGCCGCGACCAGCTAAAGGCGGTGAGGAGGGGTGGGGCGTCTGGTCTGCGGGAAGTACTGGTGGCCGCGATCCAGATCTGGACCGCGGTCCGCCAGTTGATTACCCCTGGCCTAGGTCTTATTTTTGGGGTAGGGCTTATATTGCAGCCCACCCTGATAATCCTGCTAGGGCTTACTTTTGGGGTAGGGTTTATTTTTGGGGGAAACAGGGTATGTTTCATACATGCTTCTTATATGGGGGCGCTACACACATTCTCCACATATATATTTATACGGTTTTCCTCCTTTATGGTTTCCTTCCCCCCCCCCCCCCCACATGATACAACACCATACGCTTCTGGAGCAACACATTGGGGGGGGGGTATTCATCAATTTTGCCTGTTGACAGTTTCTTTTTACCCTTTTTTTTTTTTACTTTTGGTTTTCGTGGACATGCGCCAAATTTATCATTTGGTGCAAGTTGTTAGTAATTTTGGCTCAAATGTTGAAATCAGCCGTTCCCAGCGCCTTTTACACAGAAGTTACCACCAAAAAGGACGCGTATTTTACCCTGTAGAGCAGCCATTTCGGAGTCCCTCCCGCAGTATATCAGCAAGCGACGGGAGTTATTTTCTTTTGTGGGGTTTATAGTCACCGTGTGAAATTGATTTTATTTTCAACTTGGGTATTTTTTTTTATTTTTTTTTATTTTTTTTTTTTACTTTAGTGCAGTGGTCTTCAACCTGCGGACCTCCAGATGTTGCAAAACTGCAATTCCCATTCCCATGCTGGGAGTTGTAGTTTTGCAACATCTGGAGGTCCGCAGGTTGGAGACCACTGCTTTAGTGCTTATCTTTCCTGAACCTGTGCGGCCATTGTCCAATGCCGGCTCCACGGAGGGTGAAGGTCCCTCAGGATAGTATTGCGCAGCCCCTTTTTTTAATGTATTTTGACGCCTTTACATTTTCTTACATTGCTAAGTGTGTTTTCCAAGTGCAAAATTTCTTGGCGGTGATTTGCGCCCAAAAAAAAAAACGGGATTTGCGCCAAAAATTGATTGGCGCAAAGGATGAATTACTGACTAAAGTTGAAATCAAATACACAGGACCGTGTGATTTTGAGAAAGTTGTAAAAATGACAGTGGAGAAGATTTGCCAAACTTTGGCGCAAAAAGACACTGCGCCAAAGTATTGCGCCAAAGTTACGTTAAAAAAAGACATATAAATCCTTTGATAAATACCCCCCATTGACACCATATTACTCCGGCTGTATTAGAAACATATATCTTAGCTTAAACTATGGTGTCACTCCATTCTTTCATGTCCATTCGCACTCACATCCCCGTTTGTCACATTCCACAGATGATCCACACCCTGAACTTTACTTTTTTGCCCCCCCCTCCCCTCCTTTCCTCTGTATAAAAGGTATGTAGACTCGTCATTACTAATCTTAAAATCAAGATCCCACCCCCCCCCCCCCCCCCCCAAAAAAAAAAAAAGAAAAAAATACGCCTGGGAAAACTGGGATGTAAAGCTCATGTTTACTTTATTCACAATATTTAAATAAAAATATTTGAGCAAATAAACATCACAATGTCCTCTTCCCTGTGTGACTTCTCTCATGTCTGACAAGATTTGATTTACCTGTAAAGCATTTTCAACATTCTGAACATGAATATGGCTTCTCTCCTGTGTGAGTTCTCTGATGTGTGACAAGACTATGTTTACTTGGGAAACATTTCCCACATTCTAAACATAAAAATGGCTTATCGCCTGTGTGAGTTCTCTGATGTAAAACAAGATGTGCTTTTAGCTGTAAAACATTTCTCACATTCGGAACATGAAAATGGCTTCTCTCCTGTGTGAATTCTCTCATGTGTAACAAGACTTTGTTTACTTGGGAAACATTTCTCACATTCGGAACATGAAAATTGCTTCTCTCCTGTGTGAATTTTCTCATGTGTAACAAGATTTGATTTACTTGAGCAACATTTCCCACATTCTAAACATGAAAATGGCTTCTCTCCTGTGTGAGTTCTCTCATGTCTAACAAGATGGAATTTATCTCTAAAACATTTTCCACATTCTGAACATGAATGTAGATTCTGTGAAAATGGCTTCTCCCCTGTGTGAGTTCTCTCATGTCTAACACGCATAGATTTACTTATGAAACATTTCCCACATTCTGTACATGAATATGGCTTCTCTCCTGTGTGACTTCTCCCATGTATAACAAGATATGATCTAGTTGTGAAACATTTTCCACACTCTGAACATAAAAATGGATTCTCTCCTGTGTGACTTCTCTCATGTATAACAAGCTCTGCTTTAATTGTAAAACATTTCCCACATTCTAAACATGAAAATGGCTTCTCCCCTGTGTGAATTCTCTCATGTCCAGCACGCAGAGGTTTACTTATGAAACATTTCCCACATTCTGAACATGAATATGGCCTCTCTCCTGTGTGACTTCTCTCATGTATAACAAGATTTTCTTTCCATAAAAAACATTTCCCACATTCTGAACATGAAAATGGCTTCTCTCCTGTGTGAGTTCTCTGATGTTGAACAAGACCTGATTTACTTGGGAAACATTTTTCACATTCTGAACATGAATATGGCTTCTCTCTTGCGTGAATTCTCTCATGTGTAATAAAAGCTGATGGACTTGTACAGCGTTGCCCACATTTTGAACACACATACAGCTTCTTTCTTGAGTGACTTTTTTATTGCATAACAAGAGCTGATCTTTTTGTAAATTGTTTCCCACATTCATCACAATAGAAACCTTTCCCATGATCCTGATCTGTCCTTGTGGTAACAATGTGTGGTTGGTCAGGAGAAGGTTCCCCATGATCAGGTGGATTATTATAGGATAGATCTGGATGGACATTAGGGGTAAGGAGGTCTTCTCCTGAGGAGCGCTCCATGATCTCTCTATCTTGTCCTGAGGAGCGCTCCATGATCTCTCCATCTTGTCCTGAGGAGCGCTCCATGATCTCTCCATCTTCTCCATCACATCATCTTCATTTTCTGTTTAAAAAAAAAAAAAAGAATCAAAAAATTTAAATGAAAGTTTTTATTTTTCTGAGAAGTAGAGAAATTTCTATTGGGCAGGAAACACACACACAGTTTTTTTCATGCAGTTTATGGAGTAGACTCCGCCTTGTTTCCGGTCATAAGACCACATTTACATATAAAAAAATATTGGTGCAACGAAATGAAAACTTTTGTCCAAAACCGAAAATTTAGGATTGTGCTTGGCTGAAACTCAAAATTGAATATGACTTGCCCCTCCCACTTTTCTTTTGTTAACCCCTTCCCGCAGATGGACCTATATATACATTAGCACTGCCTTGTCGCAAATAGACGCTCGTTCACGATTGGCGGCAGGAGTCGGCTGCCCCGTATTGCTGCGCTCTAATCCAGACAGTGTGACCGCAGCATCGATCAGGGCGACAGAGAACGTAAGCTCCCTCCAATCCTACAATGTGATCGTGGGGTCCTGATGGTAGCCATGGCAACCAAAGACCTCCAATCGACCTCTGGTTACCCGACTACAGAAACCAATCGGGCTCTGCATTGTAATGTATTATAAGTGTCAAGTCTCCTAATGGGACAGTAAGAAAAACAAAAAAAAGTCAAAATTAAGTAAATATATAAAAATAAATAAATAGTTGAACAATAAATATAAAATAAATAAATATACACAATCCCCCTTTCCCGCCATTATAAATTATGTTTTTAGCCCCGAAAAATTTTATAGAAATTTTTGGTATAACAGCACCCTTAAAAAAATAAATAAATAATAAAGTATATAAATTAGGTATTTTGGGACCCCCAAGGCATCTGCATCTTGATAGAAAATATCCTAAATAACAGGAAGACCCCAAATACACACGGTGCTCTGTCATGTCGGAGGCCGGTGTCCTGGAGATCTAGGGCCACATATGGGATATTTCTAAATACGTCAGAATTAGGGGAATAAATGACGTATCGACAAGAAAAATTAACATTTTTGAATTCCAACTTCACTTTAATTTTTATTTCAATGAAACACCTAAAGGGTTAAAAAAAAAAACTCCCAAAATGTCATTTTGATTACGTTGAGGGGTGCAGTGTTTATAATGGGGGATTTATAGGGGTTCTAACATTCAGGCCCCTCAAATCTACTTTAGGACTGAACAGGTCCCTAAAAATATCTGATATCTAAAATTTAGAAAACTGTCGCCAAACTTCTAATCCCCGAAACATCCTAAAAAAGTAAAAGAACAAACAAATGAGGCGACATAAATAAGACAGATTGTAAATGGGAATTAATAACGAATTTATGGGGCAGGACGATCTTTATTACATGTAGAGAAGCTGGAATTCAGAAAAAATTCTAACACTTCCAATTTTTTTTCAAAATTTTGGCCTTTTTAATTTTACATTTTTTTTTTGAAACTGTAATATTTATTAAAGATTTTCACAAAAGAAAACAGGAGCGCACTAAAGCGCAATCAAAGCATAACCCGGGACGCAGCCCAGTACATACCGTATTTTTCGCCCTATAGGACGCACCAGTATATAAGACGCACCCAATTTTAAAGGTGCAAAATCTAGAAAAAAAAAAAGATTCTGCACCTAACAGTGATCTTCAACCTGCGGACCTCCAGATGTTGCAAAACTACAACTCCCAGCATGCCCGGACAGCCGTTGGCTGTCCGGGCATGCTGGGAGTTGTAGTTTTGCAACATCTGGAGGTCCGCAGGTTGAAGACCACTGGTATAGGAGGTAGTACTCACCTGTCCGCGCCGCTCCGGACCCGTCACCGCTGCCCTGGATGTCGCCCTCCATCGCTCTCTCCGCGTCCCCGTGGTGTCCCTGACGCTCCGGACGTCTTCTTCCCCGGGATCCATGCTCTCCGTCACCGTCATCACGTCGCTACGCACGCTGCTCCTATTGGATGACGGGACGGCGTGCACGACGACGTGATGACGTCGAAGGAGAGCGCCGGCCATGCAGGGGATCCCGGCACGGAGCAGACACCGAGGAGGCAGGTAAGGTCCCTCCCGGTGTCCTGTAAGCTGTTCGGGACGCCGCGATTTCACCGCGGCGGTCCCGAACAGCCCAACTGAGCAGCCGGGTTAGTGTCACTTTCCCTTCAGACGCGGCGGTCAGCTTTGATCGCCGCGTCTGAAGGGTTAACACAGGGCAACACCATAGGGGACTATTCATAGCAATACCATGATTGCTAATACTGATCTGTATAGGACATAGAACAGATCAGTATTATCGGCGATCTTCTAGTATTGTCTGCTCGATCACAGACCAGAGCAGGAGACGCCGGGAGCCGGACGGAGGAAGGAGAGGGGACCTCCGTGCGGCGGTATGAATGCTCGGATCCCCGCAGCAGCGCTGCGGGCGATCCGATCATTCATTCAAATCGCGCACTGCCGCAGATGCCGGGATCTGTATTGATCCCGGCACCTGAGGGGTTAATGGCGGACGCCCGCGAGATCGCGTTCGTCGGCCATTGCCGGCGGGTCCCTGGCTGCGATCAGCAGCCGGGATCAGCCGCGCATGACACGGGCATCGCTCCGATGCCCGCGGTTATGCACAGGACGTAAATGTACGTCCTGGTGCGTTAAGTACCACCTCACCAGGACGTACATTTACGTCCTGCGTCCTTAAGGGGTTAAAATTATTGTTCTTCAAGATCACTGTTATTGAGTCTCATTTCCATAAAAAGGATATCAGATGTTAGAGCTCTAGATGTTTCTCGAAGACAATTTATCCCTACTGGAGTTCTTTTTCCCATATATAGAAGAACAAAAACAAATCTCCATTCAGTTTTCTATCCTGAGTTCCCACTTCATGAACAATTATGTGTTGTTCGCTGTCTTAAAGTATAAAAACAAAAGACAGCTCCCTTGCTAAATCCTAATTCAAATCAATTACTTTTATCCTTTTTGCAAACCACATCTTCCTGTTTCTTCAACTACTTTAGCTAGATAGGTGAAACAAAATGTATTTAGCAGGAATAGGTGTATCTCATTTTGGAGCCCACTCTACTAGAGGAGCCATGTCCACCAAATTAAGCCAAGCAGGTGGATCTCTTTCAGACATCATGAAAGCAGCGGTCTAGTCTTCCAAATTAAAAAAGAAAACCACAATTTAGCAAATTTTGGAAGGTTTTGTTTTCACGCCGTACAATTTACGGTAAAAATGACGTGTTCTTTATTCTGTGGTTCAATACGATTAAAATGATAAAAATGCAATAGAAATTGTGTAGCTCACTCAGCCAGCTGACTCGAGGTTAACTGTGTAGGTCTATATCCCACAGACCTAAAAACATGTAGGAGGTTATATATAAAGTATAAAAATATGGAAACCAGTCCTCAAGAGTTAGTGAATTTGGAAAATAGAGAATGATAAAATAATAAGAAAAAAAAAAGAGATAAAATTGCTGATTATGGTATTTGTGAAATATTCCTGGGGTATATACTTTAATGGAGTACCCGAATTAAGGTTGGAAACAAAATAAATTGAAAATATTAAATCACATTTATTTAGTTAAAGGGGTACTCCGGAGGAAAAACATTTTTTTTTTCTTTTTTAAATCAACTGGTGCCAGAAAGTTAAACATATTTGTAAATTACTTCTATTAAAAAATCTTAATCCTTCCAGTACTTATTAGCTGCTGAATGCTGTAGAGGAAATTCCTTTCTTTTTGGAACACTGATGACATCATGACCACAGTGCTCTCTGCTGACATCTCTGTCCATTTTAGCAACTGTGCTAAGGGCAGCAGTGTGGCTTAATGGTTAGCACTGCTGCCTTGCAGTGCTGGGGCCTTGGGTTCAAATCCCACTAAGGACAACAATAGATATAGACTTATTATTATAATATCGTCAGCAGAGGGCAGTGTGTTCGTGATGTCATCAGAGAGCATTCCAAAAAGAAAAGAATTTCCTCTGTAGTATTCAGCAGCTAATAAATACAGGAAGGATTAAGATTTTTTAATAGAAGTAATTTACAAATACGGTATGTTTAACTTTCTGGCACCAGTTGATTTAAAAAAGAAAAAAAAAAATGTTTTTCCACCGGAGTACCCCTTTAAGATACAATATTGATGTGTAGAATTAATGTGCCAGGTCATTCCCAGTGTATAGGAGATGTTTAACAGGAAGCTGTAATAGTCATAGAGTGGTACCTGTAGTCCGCAATGGAGTGTAACTCACCATCTTAGCAGGATGTGCTGCGGCAAAGATGTTAGTCGGAGTTGGCACGGAGTGACGTCCGGCCTCGGGATAATATCTCCAGCAGGGTGCAGGTGGGCATGGATGTGCGTCCGGCCGAAGTAATCCTGGATGGTGTGGACAGGGACCTGGACTTGGAAGTAAACTGGCGTCCTCATGTTGGATCGCGCGCGCGATCTCAGTAGCGGTTTCCATATATAACTTTTTATATATAACCTCCTACGATTAGAATGATACCCATGATTATATACTTTTCTATTATTATTGCGCTTAAAAAAATTGCAAACATTTTAACCAAATTAGTACGTTTAAAATCCTTCTATTTTGACGACCTATAACTTTTTCATTTTTCCGTATAAGCAGCGGTATGAGGGCTCATTTTTTGCGCCATGTTCTGTGCTTTTTATTGATACCACATTTGTGTATATAAAACTTTTATTATTATTATTTTATAATAAAATGTGACAAAAAAAGCAGCAATTCAGAGTTTTTTTTCTGTTCACAGTACAGGATGAATAACATTATATTTTAGTAGTTCGGACATTTCGCACACGGCAATACCAAATATGCAGCGCTGCGGGCGATCCAATCATCCATTTAAAGTACTGCACTGCCACAGATGCTGTGATCTGTATATATCATGGCATCTGAGCAGTTAATGGCGGACATCCACGTGATCCCGGATGTCCGCCATTACCGGCGGGTCCCTGGCTGCTGATAGCAGCCGGGACCTGCCGCAAGCACCGTTCCGGTGCTCGTGGTCATGGCGGATCGTAAATGTATGCCATGGTGCGTTAAGTACCACGGTACCATGATGTACATTTACGTCAATTGTCGTTAAGGGGTTAAACAAGCATAATGGGAGCCTCCTCATCTTGTAATAAAATTGGAGATTTTCCTATTCTTGGTGATGAAAAATATAGATTTTATTAGATAGGAGGCGAACATTATCCACTTTTATCCCTACCCTAAGCTATTGTTCAACTTTTTCCAGTTGATAACACTGCGATAACACATCCTAGATCTGAATGAACTGCTGACACACTCCAGCCACATGAGGTCCAGCATTGTCTTGTATTAGGAGGAACCCAGGGCCAACCGCACCAGTATATGGTCTCACAAGGAGTCTGAGGATCTCATCTCAGTACCTAATGGCAGTCAGGCTACCTCTGGCAAGCACATGGAGGGCTGTGTGGCCCCCCAAAGAAATGCCACCCCACACCATTACTGACCCACCACCAAATCGGTCATGCTGCAGCATGTTGCAGGCAGCAGAACATTCTCCACGGCGTCTCCAGACTTTGTCCCATGTGCTCAGTTTGAACCTGTTTTCATCTGTGAAGAGCACAGGGCGCCAGAGGCGATTTTGCCAATCTTGGTGTTCTCTGGGAAATGCCAAACATCTTGCACGGTGTTGGGCTGTCAGCACAACCCCCACCTGTGGACGTCAGGCCCTCATACCACCCTCATGGAGTCTGTTTCTGACCGTTTGCACATTTGTGGCCTGCTGGAGGTCATTTTGCAGGGCTCTGGCAGTGATCCTCCTTGCACAAAGGCGGAGGTAGCGGTCCTGTTGCTGGGTTAATACCCTCCTACGGCCTCCTCCACGTCTCCTGATGTACCGGCCTGTTTCCTGGTAGCGCCTCCATGCTCTGGACACTACGCTGACAGACACAGCAAACCTTCTTTTCACAGCTCGCATTGATGTACCATCCTGGATGAGCTGCACTACCCGAGCCACTTGTGTGGGTTGTAGACTCAGTCTCATGCTACCACTAGAGTGAAAGCACTGCCACCATTAAAAAGTGACCAAAACATCAGCCAGGAAGCATAGGAACTGGGAATTGGTCTGTGGTCACCACCTACTCCTTTATTGGGGGTGTCTTGCTTATTGCCTATAATTTCCACCTGTTGTCTGTTCCATGTGAAATTGTCAATCAGTGTTCTTCCTGAGTGGACAGTGGGATCTCACAGAAGTGTCATTGACTTGGAGTTACATTGTGTTATTTAAGTGTTCACATTACTTTTTTGAGCAGTGTTTATATTTTGGACTTTTATAGTCCTTTTTCCCTATTATATATATTTGTTTAGAATTAGTTTTTAATTTTTTTCCTAGGATCAACGAAGAGAAAGACTGTTACCTGTGCATACCTTTATATTACCTGTACTGTCTGATGATTGGCTACTGTTCATACCTAATTTACATATTGTCATTTTTTTTCTCTCTAAATGTTATCTATTAACCCTTGCTGCTATATTTACCAGTAAAGAAGAGATGGCATAATGTTCACCTCCTGTCTTTAATTAAATCTACATTTTCTGTCACCAAGGATAGGAAAATCTCCAATTATTTTGAGTCCTTAAGGGGTTACATTTTTATTGGGGGAGGGAGTTTTTCACTTTTGTATTTTTTTCTTTTTGAAGATTTATTCTTCACTTTTTAGCCCCCCCCCCCCCAGATTATAGCAATAGTCAGATTGATTTCTACATCATACGTACAAAAATAACAATGTCATATCTCCACCTATATACACATATCAATATATATATATAGTAACATTAAACCACTTTACATTAAATCCCCAAGATTACAAGAAGAGGGGAGAGGGGGGAGAGATGGAGGGGAAAAAAATACTTGAGATGGAGAAAAAAAAACTAATTTCATCTATTCCAGACTCTGTAGAATCTCTCATTGATGTTTAATGTCTCAGTTGTCTTAGGTCTACCAGGTTCTGCTTTAGTTGTGAAACATTTTCTACATTTTCAACATGAATGTGGCTTCGCTCCTGTGTGACTTCTCTCATGTCCAACAAGACCTGAACTACATATAAAGCATATCCCACATTCTGAATATGATTGTGACTTCTCTCATCTCTAACAAGATGGGATTTCTGTAAAAAAAAAAAAAAAATCCCACATTCTGAACATGAATACGGCTTCTATCCTCTCACGTATAACAAGATATAATTTATTTAAGAAACATTTCCCACATTCTGAACTTTAAAATGACTTTTCTCCTGTGTGAGTTATCTGATGTCCTTCAAGATCCGCTTTAGTTATGTAACATTTTATACATTATGAACATGAAAATGCCTTTTGACCAGTGTGACATCTCTCATGTCTACGCAGATGTGATTTACGTATAAACCATTTCCCACATTGTGAACATGAATACGGCTTTTCTCCTGTGTGAATTCTCTCATGCTTAACAAGCTCTGATTTAGTTGTAAAACATTTACTACATTCTAAACATGAATATGGCCTCTCTCCTGTGTGACTTCTTCTATGTATAACAAGATCTGATTTAGCTGTAAAACATTTCTCACATTCTGAACATGAAAATGGCTTTTCTCCTGTGTGAGTTCGCTGATGTCTAACAAGATCTGAATGATCTCTAAAACATTTCCCACATTCTGAACATGAAAATGGCTTCTCTCCTGTGTGACTTCTCACATGTCTAACAAGATCTGATTTAGCTGTAAAACATTTCTTACATTCTGAACATGAAAATGGCTTATCTCCTGTGTGACTTCTCTCATGTCTAACAAGCTCTCCTTTAGTTCTAAAACATTTCCCACATTCTAAACATGAAAATGGCTTCTCTCCTGTGTGAGTTCTCTGATGTCTTTCGAGATCTGCTTTACTTATAAAACATTTCATACATTCTGAACATGAAAATGGCTTCTCTCCTGTGTGACTTCTCTCATGTAGAACAAGCTCTCCTTTAGTCCTAAAACATTTCCCACATTCTAAACATGAAAATGGCTTCTCTCTTATGTGAGTTCTCTGATGTCTTTTAAGCTCTGCTTTAGTTATAAAACATTTCATACATTCTGAACATGAATGTGGCTTCTCTCCTGTGTGACTTCTCTCATGTCTAACAAGATGCGATTTACAAGCAAAACATTTATCACATTCTGAACATGAATACGGCTTCTCTCCTGTATGAGTTTTCTCATGTCTAACAAGATGCGATTTACATGTAAAACATTTATCACATTCTGAACATGAATGTAGCTTCTCTCCTGTGTGAATCCTCTCATGTAACACAAGAAGTGATTTATGTTTAAAGCATTTCCCACATTCTGAGCATGAATGTGGCTGCTCTACTGTGTGACTTCTCTCATGTCTAACCAGATGCGATTTAGATGAAAAATATTTATCACATTCTGAACATGAATACGGCTTCTCTCCTGTGTGAGTTCTCTCATGTCTAACAAGATGCGATTTACATGTAAAACATTTATCACATTCTGAACATGAATGTAGCTTCTCTCCTGTGTGAATCCTCTCATGTAACACAAGAAGTGATTTATGTTTAAAGCATTTCCCACATTCTGAACATAAATATGGCTTCTCTACTGTATGAGTTCTCTCATGTATAGTAAGATCTGATTGCCTTAAACAGCATTGTCCACAATCTGAACACACATACAGCTTCTTTCTGTGTGTAACAATGTGTGGTTGGTCAGGAGAAGGTTCCTCATGATCAGGTGGATTATTATAGGATAGATCTGGATGGACATTAGGGGTAAGGAGGTCTTCTCCTGAGAAGCGCTCCATGATCTCTCCATCTTGTCCTGAGGGACGCTCCATAATCTCTCCATCTTCTCCTGAGGAGCGCTCCATGATCTCTCCATCTTCTCCTGAGGAGCGCTCCATGATCTCTCCATCTTGTCCTGAGGAGCGCTCCATGATCCCTCCATCTTCTCCTGAGGAGCGCTCCATGATCTCTCCATCTTGTCCTGAGGAGCGCTTCATGATCTCTCCATCTTGTCCTGAGGAGCGCTTCATGATCTCTCCATCTTGTCCTGAGGAGCGCTTCATGATCTCTCCATCTTGTCCTGAGGAGCGCTTCATGATCTCTCCATCTTCTCGTTTATTATTCAGGGATAACAGGACGTTTCCCTCATTCTTACTGGGATTTCCTATTGGGAAATAAAATAACAGAATCCATTTTTATCCCAACTACAAAGTAAAGGAATTGATAACATTTCTATTGGGCAGGAAACACAAACAAGTTTTTTTTTCATGCAGTTTATGGAGTAAACTCCGCCTAGTTTCAGACCATTAGGGTCACATGACCACATTTACATATATAACAACAAGTATCCATCACATCCCCATACAACATATATATTATACTGTCTGCAAAAGAAGAAGAGAAAAACCCCAATCTACAAGACCCTGAATCATTCTGTATATACAGGTAATAACACGATTGTTTCTGAAGCCTTTACCTGCATCGGATTCTGTTGTTTTTGTTATTATAGTTCTGAAATTTGTTAACCCTTTGATTCTCGATTCTGTACCTTTGCTGTCCTCTTGGATTTCTGATCCGACTTGTTTACTATCCTTTCTGTTTGTTTGTCTCTCTCCGTTATTGTATTTAGTGCGTGTTAACCCACTGTGTTCTGTTTCTCTCTGACCTTACTGTATTGCTGTAGTTTGTTATTTTGACCTGTAATGTCCCTGCACTGATTCAGAGTAGGGATCGTCTTCTAGTTGTGGAGTCGCTGTTTAGGGAAAGTATAAAATAGACAGGGACGGGTTCGGGCTGAGAATTAGAGAGCTCTGTATCCCTGCCCGTATGTGACGCCCATTTCTTATTCTGCTGGAGGGATGGACTTCTTATAAATCTCAAATTCCATGAAGGAAACTTCTGAATTGAATCAATCTGTGTGAATAATGGCCGATCCTGATCATTGGGGGATGTAATACCTATTGTTGGACTTTCTTAGGGGTCTTCTCCCTCCGGACACATTACATCCTCTGATAGACGCCATTTCTCCCCTTTCTCCTGACTCTGGAGAAGATCTGTGAGATTTGCTGTGAATGACCCAAAAGGGGTAAAAGACAAACACAGGAGACCTCATGGGGTCATACCAGGCAAAAAACCCAAATCCAATCTATCGGCCCCTGTGTGGCTGCTCAGAGCGGCGTATTGCTGCTGCGAGCAGGCCGGGGGCGGGGAAGGCAGCTGGACGCACACTATGGGACGGGTCACCGGCGGATCCACATTGTAAAATTTGCTGTGGATCCTTTACGTGTGACACTACCCTTACACCGATTCAGTACATTAGTTCAGCCGCTCATCACATCTGGTGACCACAAATACTGCCCCTAGTGTTATACCTGGAGCATGACAGGATCCATAGATGAACCTGGAGAGGATCTCTATATAGTCACCTCCCTCAGGTCCTGACTATACATAACACAGGGGATCACTGGGGCCTGAAGGGTTAATGTAATGTAGATCTAAGGTGGAGCCTCCCCTGAAGACACCTCTGAATTCCCTCTGTAATCCATTATTACATACCTGGGGTAACACCTCCTGGCATTATTACATACCCGGGACAACACCTCCTGGCATTATTACATACCCGGGACAACACCTCCTGGCATTATTACATACCCGGGACAACACCTCCTGGCATTATTACATACCCGGGACAACACCTCCTGGCATTATTACATACTCGGGACAACACCTCCTGGCATTATTACACACCTGGGACAACACCTCCTGGCATTATTACACACCTGGGACAACACCTCCTGGCATTATTACATACCCGGGACAACACCTCCTGGCATTATTACATACTCGGGACAACACCTCCTGGCATTATTACACACCTGGGACAACACCTCCTGGCATTATTACATACCCGGGACAACACCTCCTGGCATTATTACACACCCGGGACAACACCTCCTGGCATTATTACACACCCGGGACAACACCTCCTGGCATTATTACACACCTGGGACAACACCTCCTGGAATTATTACACACCTGGGACAACACCTCCTGGAATTATTCCATACCTGGGACAACACCTCCTGGCATTATTACATACCTGGGATAACACCTCCTGGAATTATTACATACCTGGGACAACACCTCCTGGAATTATTACACACCTGGGACAACACCTCCTGGAATTATTACACACCTGGGACAACACCTCCTGGAATTATTACATACCTGGGACAACACCTCCTGGCATTATTACATACCTGGGATAACACCTCCTGGAATTATTACATACCTGGGACAACACCTCCTGGAATTATTACATACCTGGGATAACACCTCCTGGAATTTCCTCCTTCACTTCCCTCATACACGGGTGATGGCCCCTCATCCTCTCTTCTTCATCCTCCACTTTATTATTAGTCAGATCTCCCCCCTGATGTGACATATAGAACAATTCACTACAATACAGCAGACAGGAGGAGCAACAGAGACCCCCAAAATCTATCCCCACATCTATGACAGCAGGACCCCCCTATAGAGATATAGGATCAGCCTCATCTACCTGATGCTTCTCTGGGACATTTCCCTCTGGACAGTCCTGGGAATACAGAGGACAGGGACACCTCTCGGGTGGATTTCTATCAATGACTCCATCTGTAGGGAACACACAGTGATGAATAGATTATTCCATGTGATGATCAGATGATGGGTGTAGTAGTATCTAGGAGACCCTCCACCAATAAAAGTCTCCCCCTCCTTACACTGCTGATCGGACCCCAAATCCGTCTCCTCTTCTGGTTCAACTTTAACCTCAACCTTAATATCCATCAGATCTTCACCCTAAAGAGGAAAAATAAAAACCAGAAAAAGAAAAAACAAACAAAATAAAAGGTGGCTCCCGAATTCCATTATAACCTGGGGGGGCACACGGCCCCATGGTCCCCAGTATACATGTCCCCCCCCCCTCCTCCTTATTTCCTTCTTCCCCTTTATCTCCACAGGTTGTTTTCCTCAGTTATTCTGCCCGGTAACAGCTGTTCTGCTGAGAGATGGATTCCTGCTTCTGATTGGAGGATCAGATTCTGCCCGGTAACCATGATCTTCTGCCCAGCGATGCTCCAGCCCAACAACAGCATTCTGATTGGCTGGAGGCCCATTGGCGGGAAAAGTATTTCCCTTCTATACTGGGCTGTGGTGTCTCCAGCTCAGTCACCTGTGGGAAGATTAGAAGAAGCCCCGCCCTCCCCCTTTTATTTCACTTTCCTTTCCATCACAATGTTTTATAGAAGAGGTAAGTGACCCGAGAAGTCATGGGGGACATGTCTATTATTATATCTTATTGTGGTTCTGGGATTTTATTACTATGACTTTGGTTTGAGGATTTGGTATTTTGATCATAGTTATTCATTTATTCTTGCATGAGCAGAGTCGGGGGCCAGGCAGGAGATCGTGGGGGTCCCTACCCAGATCACATGGAGTTCCCCTTTAATTCAGGTGGGACCTATGGTGCATGATCAGGGGTTCAATCACTTTATGGCCATATTTTGGAGACTTTAACGCCATCTACCTGATGCTTCTCTGCGACATTTCCCTCTGGACAGTCCTGGGAATACAGAGGGCGGGGACACCTCTCGGGTGGATTTCTATCAATGACTCCATCTGTGGGGAACACACAGGGAATGAATACATCAGAGCTGGATAGATTTCTATGTTACTAGGTAGTGAGAGTGATATCTATATATATGTCTCTTCTTACCTTGTGATGTGAGGGGCCGGTGATCCTCCATCATGACTATGTCCTGGTACAGATCCTTGTGTCCTTCTACATACTCCCACTCCTCCATGGAGAAATAGACCGCCACATCCTGACACCTTATAGGAACCTGACACACAATGATACCGTCATCACCAGACCCCTCTATTACTGTATAATGTCCCAGCAGTGTCACCTCTCTAATCACCAGACCCCTCCATTACTGTATAATGTCCCAGCAGTGTCACCTCTCTAATCATCACCAGACCCCTCCATTACTGTATAATGTCCCAGCAGGGTCACCTCTCTAATCACCAGACCCCTCCATTACTGTATAATGTCCCAGCAGTGTCACCTCTCTAATCACCAGACCCCTCCATTACTGTATAATGTCCCAGCAGGGTCACCTCTCCAGTCAGCAGCTCAGTGATCCTGTGGATGAGTCCCAGAATCTTCTCTTCATGTATCAGTGAGTGAGGTGAAGGCTCTGTGATGGGGCCCCGGGCCCTGCTCCGTCCTCCTGACTTATGGAGATGGCTGCTGGGGGCCACACACTCCCCCCATGTCTTCTTCACTATGGTGTAATCCTGTGTATGGAGAGAGACAATGAGGGGACTGACCCCAGTATTCCTCCCCCACTACAAAGAAGAGATTGTGCCCCCTGTATAGAGCTCTAGTGAGCACATCTGGAATATTGGGGTCAGTTCTGGAGACCTCCCCTACAAAGAGACATCCAGAACATAGAGCGGCTCCAAAGATGGGGGACAACAATGGTGGAAATGTAGATGGGGACAACAATGGTGGAAATGTAGATGGGGACAACAATGGTGGAAATGTAGATGGGGGACCAACAATGGTGGAAATGTAGATGGGGACCAACAATGGTGGAAATGTAGATGGGGGGACAACAATGGTGGAAATGTAGATGGGGGGACAACAATGGTGGAAATGTAGATGGGGGGACAACAATGGTGGAAATGTAGATGGGGGGACAACAATGGTGGAAATGTAGATGGGGGGACAACAATGGTGGAAATGTAGATGGGGGGGACAACAATGGTGGAAATGTAGATGGGGGGACCACATTGGTGGAAATGTAGATGGGGGGACCACAATGGTGGAAATGTAGATGGGGGGACAACAATGGTGGAAATGTAGCTGGGGGGACAACAATGGTGGAAATGTAGCTGGGGGGACAACAATGGTGGAAATGTAGATGGGGGGACAACAATGGTGGAAATGTAGCTGGGGGACAACAATGGTGGAAATGTAGATGGGGGGGGACAACAATGGTGGAAATGTAGATGGGGGGGACAACAATGGTGGAAATGTAGATGGGGGGGGACAACAATGGTGGAAATGTAGATGGAGGACAACAATGGTGGAAATGTAGATGGGGGACAACAATGGTGGAAATGTAGCTGGGGGACAACAATGGTGGAAATGTAGATGGGGACAACAATGGTGGAAATGTAGATGGGGGACACAATGGTGGAAATGTAGATGGGGACAATAATGGTGGAAAGGTAGATGGAGGACAACAATGGTGGAAATGTAGATGGGGACAACAATGGTGGAAATGTAGCTGGGGGGGGACAACAATGGTGGAAATGTAGCTGGGGGACAACAATGGTGGAAATGTACATGGGGACAACAATGGTGGAAATGTAGATGGGGACAACAATGGAGGAAATGTAGATGGGGACAACAATGGAGGAAATGTAGATTGGGGACAACAATGGTGGAAATGTAGATGGGGACAACAATGGTGGAAATGTAGATGGGCGGGGCAACAATGGCGGAAATGTAGATGGGTCACCTCACCTCTCCGGTCAGCAGGTGGAGGATCTCCAAGGTGAAGTGTAATATTCTCTTAGTCATCTCATTCCTGTCCTTGTCCATCCTTGGGGGTCATTCAGGAGAAGAGGAGACAACTGGGCCAGCTGGAGGGAAATAGTCCTGCCGGGGCCTATATGGGAGAGGAAGGGGCCCTAAATCATGCAGGGGCCACATCATATGTCACATACACATCCTCACTTATTATATATATCATACAGGGATCACATCATATATCACATACACATCCTCACTTATTATATATATCATACAGGGATCACATCATATATCACATACACATCCTCACTTATTATATATATTATACAGGGATCACATCATATGACACATACACATCCTCACTTATTATATATATCATACAGGGGTCACATCATATCACATACAAATCCTCACTTATTATATATATCATACAGGGATCACATCTTATATCACATACACATCCTCACTTATTATATATTATACAGGGGTCACATCATATATCACATACACATCCTCACTTATATATATCATAGAGGGATCACATCATATATCACATACACATCCTCACTTATATATATATCATACAGGGATCACATCATATATCACATACACATCCTCACTTATATATATCATAGAGGGATCACATCATATATCACATACACATCCTCACTTATATATATATCATACAGGGGGTCACATCATATATCACATACACATCGTCACTTATTATATATATATCATACAGGGATCACATCATATATCACATACACATCCTCACTTATTATATATATCATACAGGGATCACATCATATATCACATACACATCCTCACTTATTATATATATCATACAGGGATCACATCATATATCACATACACATCCTCACTTATTATATATATCATACAGGGATCACATCATATATCACATACACATCCTCACTTATTATATATATCATACAGGGATCACATCATATATCACATACACATCCTCACTTATTATATATATCATACAGGGATCACATCATATATCACATACACATCCTCACTTATATATATATCATACAGGGATCACATCATATATCACATACACATCCTCACTTATTATATATATCATACAGGGATCACATCATATATCACATACACATCCTCACTTATATATATATCATACAGGGATCACATCATATATCACATACACATCCTCACTTATTATATATATATATATATATATATATATCATACAGGGGTCACATCATATATCACATACACATCCTCACTTATTATATATATCATACAGGAATCACATCATATATCACATACACATCCTCACTTATTATATATATCATACAGGGGTCACATCATATATCACATACACATCATCACTTATTATATATATCATACAGGGATCACATCATATATCACATACACATCCTCACTTATTATATATATCATACAGGGATCACATCATATATCACATACACATCCTCACTTATTATATATATCATACAGGGATCACATCATATATCACATACACATCCTCACTTATTATATATATCATACAGGGATCACATCATATATCACATACACATCCTCACTTATATATATATCATACAGGGATCACATCATATATCACATACACATCCTCACTTATTATATATATATATATATATATATCATACAGGGGTCACATCATATATCACATACACATCCTCACTTATTATATATATCATACAGGAATCACATCATATGTCACATACACATCCTCACTTATTATATATATCATACAGAGGTCACATCATATATCACATATACATCCTCACATATATATATATCATACAGGGATCACATCATATGTCACATACACATCATCACTTATTATATATATCATACAGGGATCACATCATATATCACATACACATCCTCACTTATTATATATATCATACAGGGATCACATCATATATCACATACACATCCTCACTTATTATATATATATCATACAGGGATCACATCATATATCACATACACATCCTCACTTATTATATATATATTATACAGGGATCACATCATATGTCACATACACATCCTCATTTATTATATATCATACAGGGATCACATCATATATCACATACACATCCTCACTTATTATATATATATCATACAGGGACCACATCATATATCACATACACATCGTCACTTATATATATATCATACAGGGATCACATCATATATCACATACACATCCTCACTTATTATATATATCATACAGGGGTCACATCATATATCACATACACATCATCACTTATTATATATATCATACAGGGATCACATCATATATCACATACACATCCTCACTTATTATATATATATATCATACAGGGGTCACATCATATATCACATACACATCCTCACTTATTATATATATCATACAGGGATCACATCATATATCACATACACATCCTCACTTATTATATATATATCATACAGGGGGTCACATCATATATCACATACACATCCTCACTTATTATATACATCATACAGGGATCACATCATATATCACATACACATCCTCACTTATTATATATATCATACAGGGATCACATCATATATCACATACACATCCTCACTTATTATATATATTATACAGGGGTCACATAATATATCACATACACATCCTCACTTATATATATTATACAGGGATCACATCATATATCACATACACATCCTCACTTATTATATATATATCATACAGAGATCACATCATATATCACATACACATCCTCACTTATTATATATATTATACAGGGGTCACATCATATATCACATACACATCCTCACTTATTATATATATCATACAGGAACCACATCATATATCACATACACATCCTCACTTATTATATATATTATACAGGGGTCACATCATATATCACATACACATCCTCACTTATTATATATATTATACAGGGGTCACATCATATATCACATACACATCCTCACTTATTATATATATTATACAGGGGTCACATCATATATCACATACACATCCTCACTTATTATATATATTATACAGGGATCACATCATACATCACATACACATCCTCACTTATTATATATATATCATACAGAGATCACATCATATATCACATACACATCCTCACTTATTATATATATATCATACAGAGATCACATCATATATCACATACACATCCTCACTTATTATATATATTATACAGGGATCACATCATATATCACATACACATCCTCACTTATTATATATATATCATACAGAGATCACATCATATATCACATACACATCCTCACTTATTATATATATGTATATCATACAGGGGTCACATCATATATCACATACACATCCTCACTTATTATATATATCATACAGGGGTCACATCATATATCACATACACATCCTCACTTATATATATCATACAGGGACCACATAATATATCACATACACATCCTCACTTATATATATCATACAGGGACCACATAATATATCACATACACATCCTCACTTATTATATATCATACAGGGATCACATCATATATCACATACACATCCTCACTTATTATATATATATCATACAGGGATCACATCATATATCACATACACATCCTCACTTATATATATCATACAGAGATCACATCATATATCACATACACATCCTCACTTATTATATATATCATACAGGGATCACATCATATATCACATACACATCCTCACTTATTATATATATTATACAGGGGTCACATCATATATCACATACACATCCTCACTTATTATATATATATCATACAGGGATCACATCATATATCACATACACATCCTCACTTATTATATATATTATACAGGGGTCACATCATATATCACATACACATCCTCACTTATATATATCATACAGGGATCACATCATATATCACATACACATCCTCACTTATTATATATATTATACAGGGGTCACATCATATATCACATACACATCCTCACTTATTATATATATTATACAGGGGTCACATCATATATCACATACACATCCTCACTTATTATATATATTATACAGGGGTCACATCATATATCACATACACATCCTCACTTATTATATATATATCATACAGGGATCACATCATATATCACATACACATCCTCACTTATTATATATATTATACAGGGGTCACATCATATATCACATACACATCCTCACTTATATATATCATACAGGGATCACATCATATATCACATACACATCCTCACTTATTATATATATTATACAGGGGTCACATCATATATCACATACACATCCTCACTTATTATATATATTATACAGGGGTCACATCATATATCACATACACATCCTCACTTATTATATATATTATACAGGGGTCACATCATATATCACATACACATCCTCACTTATTATATATATTATACAGGGGTCACATCATATATCACATACACATCCTCACTTATATATATCATACAGGGATCACATCATATATCACATACACATCCTCACTTATTATATATATTATACAGGGGTCACATCATATATCACATACACATCCTCACTTATTATATATATATATATATATATATATATATATATATATATATATCATACAGGGATCACATCATATATCACATACACATCCTCACTTATTATATATATCATACAGGGGTCACATCATATATCACATACACATCCTCACTTATTATATATATCATACAGGGGTCACATCATATATCGCATACACATCCTCACTTATTATATATATATTATACAGGGATCACATCATATATCACATACACATCCTCACTTATTATATATATTATACAGGGGTCACATCATATATCAGGAGGATTTGCTCCATCACAAGCCGGTCTCGGGGTGTATAGAGGCCCCAATAAACCAAACCCTTCGCCTCTGGCCATAAGGCTTCTATAAGGTTCCAGGTGTAATGTCTCTTATCAGTGAAGTTATTAGGGGCCCCTGGAGCCCATATAGGTGATCACCCGGATATCAGCCGAGGAGCCATAAAACCGGTTGGTTCCTACAGGAATACCCGGGATACAGGGGGTGAAGAACCTGATGGGCGCACTCACCACTCACCAATATTCGCACAAAAAGTCGCACGGACCCAGAGTAAAAAAGCTTCATAAATGTCCTGATAAATCTCCAATATAACAAAATCCTCATGGAATCTTACCTCACACACTGCACCTCCTCCCAGCTGAGCCCCACCCACTCCTGTCACATGACCATCCTCACAGGTCCTTCACCACTAATCCCATCCTACTGCTGAGCCCCACCCACTCCTGTCACATGACCATCCTCACAGGTCCTTCACCACTAATCTTCTCCTACTGCTGAGCCCCGCCCACTCCTGTCACATGACCATCCTCACAGGTCCTTCACCACTAATCGTCTCCTACTGCTTAGCCCCGCCCACTCCTGTCACATGACCATCCGTACAGGTCCTTCACTACTAATCCTCTCCTACTGCTTAGCCCCGCCCACTCCTGTCACATGACCATCCTCACAGGTCCTTCACCACTAATCCTCTCCTACTGCTGAGCCCCACCCACTCCTGTCACATGACCATCCGTACAGGTCCTTCACTACTAATCCTCTTCTACTGCTTAGCCCCGCCCACTCCTGTCACATGACCAACCTCACAGGCCCTTCACTTCTAATCCTGCCCTACTGCTTAGCCCCGCCCACTCCTGTCACATGACCATTCTTACAGGTCCTTCACCACTAATCATATCCTACTGCTGAGCTCCGCCTACTCCTGTCACATGATCATCTTCACAGGTCCTTCACCTCTAATCTAAATGTACTGCTGAGCCCCGCCCACTCCTGTCACATGACTAACCTCACAGGTCCTTCACCTCTAATCATATCCTACTGCTGATAACACATTATTTGAGAGCTTCTCCCATATGGATTAAAAATACTTGGTTTAAAAAATTGGAAAGTATATTAAACAATCTTATATGGGGTGGAAAAAGAGTCAGGATCAAGAGTCAGTATCTGTACCATCCCTTAGAGGAAGGAGGGCCGGGTCTCCCTAATTTTCATCAATACTTCATAGCATCCCAAATAACATTGGTTATTCAAGAGCAACAAACACTGTTGGATTATTTGGGAAGGGGGTGAGAAATATGGGTCCATATTGGAGTGGATGGAGAGTGGGAGTTTGAAGAAGGGTGTAGAAGAGGAGAACGTAGCTAAAGATTTATTGGTACAAGTATGGGATAGTATGAAGTCAGCCACAGGGATAACGAGTAGTGTGTGGTGTACCCCCTTATGGGAAGATGAGAACTTCCCAGAAATAAAGAAAATCGCAGAATATGTGAATCGGGAAGATAAAGGAATTAGGTTGTTGGAGCAGGTTTGTACAAATGGGAAAATAATAGATTGGGAATGTCTGAGTGAACGCTTTAATCTAAAAAATACTAATTACTTTGGTTATGTACAGTGAAAAGACGCCTTGGGACAAGAAGAACCGAAAGGGAAATTAAAGGTAGAGTGTTATCACATTACAGAATATATTAAAAGTGCACGGGGGGGGGGGGGGAGAAAATAATGAGCACTTTATATAAAATGTTAGGTCAGAAGGGTTGGGAGGACGTACGGTTAGGACAGGCACTGGATATAGGTGGAATCACAGAAGAAGAGTGGAAACTGGTGTTAAAGAATATTAGAAGAACAACGATCAATGCAAATAATAGGGGGTCTTTCCTAATGTTAGTATCGGGCTCAGTACTCACCGCAAATTCTCTATAAAATTAATGTTAGGGAGAATGCACAATGCCCCAAGTGTGGGTTTGAGGGAAGTAATTGGTTACATATGATATGGAATTGTACAAAGTTGCTAAAATTTTGGAGTGTAGTGTTTGGAACTATTAAAGCTAGAATAGGGGGGGGGGGGTATTGCTCTTTGAACCTAAGGTCGCAATTTATGGACTAGGAACAATGGGAACTAAGCATACGGATCTTATACTTGGAGTAATTTGATTCTCAGGAAATGGTTGGCCCCAGCGGTTCCATCAAGGGAAGAATGGTTGGCCCCAGCGGTTCCATCAAGGGAAGAATGGTTGGCCCCAGCGGTTCCATCAAGGGAAGAATGGTTGGCCCCAGCGGTTCCATCAAGGGAAGAATGGTTGGCCCCAGCGGTTCCATCAAGGGAAGAATGGTTGGCCCCAGCGGTTCCATCAAGGGAAGAATGGTTGGCCCCAACGGTTCCATAAAGGGAAGAATGGTTGGCCCCAGCGGTTCCATCAAGGGAAGAATGGTTGGGAGGTATAAATAGGGTTAGAACTTATGAGTTGTTGTGGTTCAAGGACAGTGAAAGAAATAAAAAAAACGAGAATAAATGGCCGCCCTGGGAGAAAGGAGATAGTGAAAAGGAGAAAAGAGCAAGAGAGGAGGAAGGAAAGGAAGGAAGTTAAAGGAGAACTCCAGTGGTGACTCAGTGGTGAACAACTTATCCCCTATCCTAAGGATAGGGGATAAGTTTGAGATCGCGGGGGGTCCGACTGCTGGGGCCCCCTGCGATCTCCTGTACAGAGCCCCGACAGTCCGCGGGAAGGAGGCGTGTCGACCTCCGCACGAAGCGGCGGCCAACACGCCCCCTCAATACAACTCTATGGCAGAGCCGAAGCGCTGCCTTCATCAATCTCCGGCTCTGCCATTGAGATGTATTGAGGGGGCGTGTCGGCCGCCGCTTCGTGCGGGGGTCGACACCCACTATCTGGCCGGAGAGCCTGGGCCCTGTACAGAGAGATCGCAGGGGGCCCCAGCAGTCGGACCCCCGCGATCTCAAACTTATCCCCTATCCTTAGGATAGGGGATACGTTTTTCGCCACTGGACTACCCCTTTAATGGATTTCGGGCAGGCTGTCTTAAGGGGAGGGAAAAGGGAGGAGGTGGGGTTTTTTTTTTTTTTTTTCTTTTGTGATAATGATGTAAGCATTAATGGACTTTGTATGTATTCAATTTATAATAAAAAATAAAATATCCTACTGCTGAGCTCCGCCCACTCCAGTCACATGACCATCTTCACAGGTCCTTTATCACGATCTCTTCTATCTTGCTGAGCTCCAGTACCCCAGTAGTAAGGAGATTACATGAGGAGGAGGTTTGTTACAGTGTGTCACCCCAGTAGTAAGGAGATTACATGAGGAGGGGGTTTGTTACAGTGTGTCACCCCAGTAGTAAGGAGATTACATGAGGAGGAGGTTTGTTACAGTGTGTCACCCCAGTAGTAAGGAGATTACATGAGGAGGGGGTTTGTTACAGTGTGTCACCCCAGTAGTAAGGAGATTACATGAGGAGGAGGTTTGTTACAGTGTGTCACCCCAGTAGTAAGGAGATTACATGAGGAGGAGGTTTGTTACAGTGTGTCACCCCAGTAGTAAGGAGATTACATGAGGAGGAGGTTTGTTACAGTGTGTCACCCCAGTAGTAAGGAGATTACATGAGGAGGGGGTTTGTTACAGTGTGTCACCCCAGTAGTAAGGAGATAACATGAGGAGGGGGTTTGTTACAGTGTGTCACCCCAGTAGTAAGGAGATAACATGAGGAGGGGGTTTGTTACAGTGTGTCACCCCAGTAGTAAGGAGATAACATGAGGAGGGGGTTTGTTACAGTGTGTCACCCCAGTAGTAAGGAGATTACATGAGGAGGAGGTTTGTTACAGTGTGTCACCCCAGTAGTAAGGAGATTACATGATGAGGGTTGTTACAGTGTGTCACCCCAGTAGTAAGGAGATTACATGAGGAGGAGGTTTGTTACAGTGTGTCACCCCAGTAGTAAGGAGATTACATGGGGAGGAGGTTTGTTACAGTGTGTCACCCCAGTAGTAAGGAGATTACATGAGGAGGTTTGTTACAGTGTGTCATCCCAGTAGTAAGGAGATTACATGAGGAGGTTTGTTACAGTGTGTCACCCCAGTAGTAAGGAGATTACATGAGAGGGGGTTTGTTACAGTGTGTCACCCCAGTAGTAAGGAGATTACATGAGGAGGAGGTTTGTTACAGTGTGTCACCCCAGTAGTAAGGAGATTACATGAGGAGGAGGTTTGTTACAGTGTGTCACCCCAGTAGTAAGGAGATTACAGGAGGAGGAGGAGGTTTGTTACAGTGTGTCACCCCAGTAGTAAGGAGATTACATGTGGAGGAGGTTTGTTACAGTGTGTCACCCCAGTAGTAAGGAGATTACATGAGGAGGAGGTTTGTTACAGTGTGTCACCCCAGTAGTAAGGAGATTACATGTGGAGGAGGTTTGTTACAGTGTGTCACCCCAGTAGTAAGGAGATTACATGTGGAGGAGGTTTGTTACAGTGTGTCACCCCAGTAGTAAGGAGATTACATGAGAGGGGGTTTGTTACAGTGTGTCACCCCAGTAGTAAGGAGATTACATGTGGAGGAGGTTTGTTACAGTGTGTCACCCCAGTGGTACAGAACTTACATGAGGAGGAGGGTTGTTACAGTGTGTCACCCCAGTAGTAAGGAGATTACATGAGGAGGAGGTTTGTTACAGTGTGTCACCCCAGTAGTAAGGAGATTACATGAGGAGGAGGTTTGTTACAGTGTGTCACCCCAGTAGTAAGGAGATTACATGAGGAGGAGGTTTGTTACAGTGTGTCACCCCAGTAGTAAGGAGATTATATGAGGAGGTTTGTTACAGTGTGTCACCCCAGTAGTAAGGAGATTACATGAGGAGGAGGTTTGTTACAGTGTGTCACCCCAGTAGTAAGGAGATTACATGAGGAGGAGGTTTGTTACAGTGTGTCACCCCAGTAGTAAGGAGATTACATGAGGAGGAGGTTTGTTACAGTGTGTCACCCCAGTAGTAAGGAGATTACAGGGGGAGGAGGTTTGTTACAGTGTGTCACCCCAGTAGTAAGGAGATTACATGAGAAGGGGGTTTGTTACAGTGTGTCACCCCAGTAGTAAGGAGATTACATGAGGAGGAGGTTTGTTACAGTGTGTCACCCCAGTAGTAAGGAGATTACATGGGGAGGAGGTTTGTTACAGTGTGTCACCCCAGTAGTAAGGAGATTACATGAGGAGGTTTGTTACAGTGTGTCATCCCAGTAGTAAGGAGATTACATGGGGAGGAGGTTTGTTACAGTGTGTCATCCCAGTAGTAAGGAGATTACATGAGGAGGAGGTTTGTTACAGTGTGTCACCCCAGTAGTAAGGAGATTACATGAGGAGGAGGTTTGTTACAGTGTGTCACCCCAGTAGTAAGGAGATTACATGAGGAGGAGGTTTGTTACAGTGTGTCACCCCAGTAGTAAGGAGATTACAGGAGGAGGAGGTTTGTTACAGTGTGTCACCCCAGTAGTAAGGAGATTACATGTGGAGGAGGTTTGTTACAGTGTGTCACCCCAGTGGTACGGAACTTACATGAGGAGGAGGGTTGTTACAGTGTGTCACCCCAGTAGTAAGGAGATTACATGAGGAGGGGGTTTGTTACAGTGTGTCACCCCAGTAGTAAGGAGATTACATGAGGAGGAGGTTTGTTACAGTGTGTCACCCCAGTAGTAAGGAGATTACATGAGGAGGAGGTTTGTTACAGTGTGTCACCCCAGTAGTTAGGAGATTACATGAGGAGGAGGTTTGTTACAGTGTGTCACCCCAGTAGTAAGGAGATTACATGAGGAGGGGGTTTGTTACAGTGGGTCACCCCAGTAGTAAGGAGATTACATGAGGAGGTGTGTTACAGTGTGTCACCCCAGTAGTAAGGAGATTACATGAGGAGGAGGTTTGTTACAGTGTGTCACCCCAGTAGTAAGGAGATTACATGAGGAGGGGGTTTGTTACAGTGTGTCACCCCAGTAGTAAGGAGATTACATGAGGAGGTGTGTTACAGTGTGTCACCCCAGTAGTAAGGAGATTACATGAGGAGGAGGTTTGTTACAGTGTGTCACCCCAGTAGTAAGGAAATTACATGAGGAGGAGGTTTGTTACAGTGTGTCACCCCAGTAGTAAGGAGATTACATGAGGAGGAGGTTTGTTACAGTGTGTCACCCCAGTAGTAAGGAGATTACATGAGGAGGAGGTTTGTTACAGTGTGTCACCCCAGTAGTAAGGAGATTACATGAGGAGGGGGTTTGTTACAGTGTGTCACCCCAGTAGTAAGGAGATTACATGAGAAGAGGGTTTGTTACAGTGTGTCACCCCAGTAGTAAGGAGATTACATGAGGAGGAGGTTTGTTACAGTGTGTCACCCCAGTAGTAAGGAGATTACATGATGAGGGTTGTTACAGTGTGTCACCCCAGTAGTAAGGAGATTACATGAGGAGGGGGTTTGTTACAGTGTGTCACCCCAGTAGTAAGGAGATTACATGAGAAGAGGGTTTGTTACAGTGTGTCACCCCAGTAGTAAGGAGATTACATGAGGAGGAGGTTTGTTACAGTGTGTCACCCCAGTAGTAAGGAGATTACATGAGGAGGAGGTTTGTTACAGTGTGTCACCCCAGTAGTAAGGAGATTACATGAGGAGGAGGATTGTTACAGTGTGTCACCCCAGTAGTAAGGAGATTACATGAGGGGGAGGATTGTTACAGTGTGTCACCCCAGTAGTAAGGAGATTACATGAGGAGGAGGTTTGTTACAGTGTGTCACCCCAGTAGTAAGGAGATTACATGAGGAGGAGGTTTGTTACAGTGTGTCACCCCAGTAGTAAATAGATTACATGAGGAGGAGGTTTGTTACAGTGTGTCACCCCAGTAGTAAGGAGACAACATGAGGAGGAGGTTTGTTACAGTGTGTCACCCCAGTAGTAAGGAGATTACATGAGGAGGTTTGTTACAGTGTGTCACCCCAGTAGTAAGAAGATTATATGAGGAGGAGGTTTGTTACAGTGTGTCACCCCAGTAGTAAGGAGATTACACGAGGAGGAGGTTTGTTACAGTGTGTCACCCAGTAGTAAGGAGACAACATGAGGAGGAGGTTTGTTACAGTGTGTCACCCCAGTAATAAGGAGATTACATGAGGAGGTTTGTTACAGTGTGTCACCCCAGTAGTAAGGAGATTACATGAGGAGGAGGTTTGTTACAGTGTGTCACCCCAGTAGTAAGGAGATTACATGAGGAGGAGGTTTGTTACAGTGTGTCACCCCAGTAGTAAGGAGATTACATGAGGAGGAGGTTTGTTACAGTGTGTCACCCCAGTAGTTAGGAGATTACATGAGGAGGAGGTTTGTTACAGTGTGTCACCCCAGTAGTAAGGAGATTACATGAGGAGGGGGTTTGTTACAGTGGGTCACCCCAGTAGTAAGGAGATTACATGAGGAGGTGTGTTACAGTGTGTCACCCCAGTAGTAAGGAGATTACATGAGGAGGAGGTTTGTTACAGTGTGTCACCCCAGTAGTAAGGAGATTACATGAGGAGGGGGTTTGTTACAGTGTGTCACCCCAGTAGTAAGGAGATTACATGAGGAGGTGTGTTACAGTGTGTCACCCCAGTAGTAAGGAGATTACATGAGGAGGAGGTTTGTTACAGTGTGTCACCCCAGTAGTAAGGAAATTACATGAGGAGGAGGTTTGTTACAGTGTGTCACCCCAGTAGTAAGGAGATTACATGAGGAGGAGGTTTGTTACAGTGTGTCACCCCAGTAGTAAGGAGATTACATGAGGAGGAGGTTTGTTACAGTGTGTCACCCCAGTAGTAAGGAGATTACATGAGGAGGGGGTTTGTTACAGTGTGTCACCCCAGTAGTAAGGAGATTACATGAGAAGAGGGTTTGTTACAGTGTGTCACCCCAGTAGTAAGGAGATTACATGAGGAGGAGGTTTGTTACAGTGTGTCACCCCAGTAGTAAGGAGATTACATGATGAGGGTTGTTACAGTGTGTCACCCCAGTAGTAAGGAGATTACATGAGGAGGGGGTTTGTTACAGTGTGTCACCCCAGTAGTAAGGAGATTACATGAGAAGAGGGTTTGTTACAGTGTGTCACCCCAGTAGTAAGGAGATTACATGAGGAGGAGGTTTGTTACAGTGTGTCACCCCAGTAGTAAGGAGATTACATGAGGAGGAGGTTTGTTACAGTGTGTCACCCCAGTAGTAAGGAGATTACATGAGGAGGAGGATTGTTACAGTGTGTCACCCCAGTAGTAAGGAGATTACATGAGGGGGAGGATTGTTACAGTGTGTCACCCCAGTAGTAAGGAGATTATATGAGGAGGAGGTTTGTTACAGTGTTTCACCCCAGTAGTAAGGAGATTACATGAGGAGGAGGTTTGTTACAGTGTGTCACCCCAGTAGTAAGGAGATTACATGAGGAGGAGGTTTGTTACAGTGTGTCACCCCAGTAGTAAATAGATTACATGAGGAGGAGGTTTGTTACAGTGTGTCACCCCAGTAGTAAGGAGACAACATGAGGAGGAGGTTTGTTACAGTGTGTCACCCCAGTAGTAAGGAGATTACATGAGGAGGTTTGTTACAGTGTGTCACCCCAGTAGTAAGAAGATTATATGAGGAGGAGGTTTGTTACAGTGTGTCACCCCAGTAGTAAGGAGATTACACGAGGAGGAGGTTTGTTACAGTGTGTCACCCAGTAGTAAGGAGACAACATGAGGAGGAGGTTTGTTACAGTGTGTCACCCCAGTAATAAGGAGATTACATGAGGAGGTTTGTTACAGTGTGTCACCCCAGTAGTAAGGAGATTACATGAGGAGGAGGTTTGTTACAGTGTGTCACCCCAGTAGTAAGGAGATTGTATGAGCCACCACGCCCCCTTCCATAGACTTGCATTGAGGGGGTGTGGTGTGATGTCACGAGGGGCGTGGCAGTGATTCACGCCCCCGCTGCCCACTTCAAGTATTCTAAAGGAATGTCTGGTACTGCACAGAGATTGTCCCAGCAGTAGGACCCCCGCGATCAGACATCTTGTCCCCGATCCTTTGGATACGGCTCTTATATATTTTCTTTATCTTTATTCTTCACTTCCAAGAGAATTTCATAATTCCACCAATTTTCTATTGTTCAAGTTTTTCCAGTTCTTTAGATCCCTCTAAGGATATATATGATCATTGTCAAGATGAACTGTTTACTAATTAGTTATATACATAGATATATATATATATATATATATATATATATATATATATATATATACACATACATATAATACATATACACATATAAATATATACACACATATAAATATATACATACATATAATACATACACACATAAATATATACATACATATAATACATATACACATATAAATATATACATACATATAATACATATACACATATAAATATATACATACATATAATACATACACACATATAAATATATACATACATATAATACATATACACATAATATATACATACATATAATACATATACACATAATATATACATACATATAATACATATACACATATAAATATATACATACATATAATACATATACACATATAAATATATACATACATATAATACATATACACATATAAATATATACATACATATAATACATACACACATATACATATACATACATATAATACATACACACATATACATATATACACATATATAATACATATACACATATACATATATACATAGATATAATACATACACACATATCAATATATACATACATATAATACATACACACATATACATATATACACATATATAATACATATATACATACATATAATACATATACACATATACATATAATACATACACACATATACATATATACACATACATATAATACATATACACATATAAATATATACACATACACATTTACATATACACATACATATAATACATATATAAATATATACACATACATATAATACATATACACATATAAATATATACACATACATATAATACATATACACATATAAATATATACACATACATATAATACATATACACATATATACATACATATAATACATATACACATATAAATATATACACATACATATAATACATATACACATATAAATATATACATACATATAATACATATACACATATACATATATACATACATATAATACATATACACATATAAATATATACATACATATAATACATATACACATATACATACATATAATACATATACACACATACATATAATACATATACACATAAATATATACACATACATATAATACATATACACATATAAATATATACACATACATTTGTGGTCGTTGCTACATGACTGATATGCGTACAACCCTAGTACTAACCTAACAACCAACTGTAACCAATAACCTATCAACCTCAACTAAGCAGTTTGAAGTGTGCCATAACTGCGGCGTAAAGAATATGCCTGGAAAAGAGGGCAAAACCCGGATTTAAACAAACATTTGTTTATTGCAGATTACAACACAAGAGACTGGAATGCGCTAGCCATTTCTTTGCGAGGGTTAGGGAAATACTGCATGTAGCATCCGCATTTCCAACGTCCTAATTTCATGATTACGTGGGCTGGGACCCCGTGCTTAGAATTGGCTGTAGCTGCGCCAATACGGAAGGAGTGACCGGATAATGAAGTCGGGACTCCTCCCAGCGACCTGACCGAAATGCGTAAATGTTTGATGAATTGAGAAGTAGTTAGCGGGTTGGACCTGAGATGGAGTAAAGGGTCGTCAGCTGATAGGTTAACACAGGCATTCAACAATTCACGGAGGACTGTGGCAGGACACCCTTTGTGCACGGTGGGGAAAACCGGACAATCACAGTTTGACCCGGAGACGAGGTCTTGGTCTGACTGAGGGACAGCTCGAAATGATCAGAGACATGTGACAGCTGACTGACCTTAGGAAAGGGCGCGTTAATGGTCCGAGTAGTACACTCACCCGGTCTGAGAAACCCATAACAGGCAAGGTACATGGCCGCTTTTAATGTGAGGCTATCACGGATACCCAATGGAGTGGAGTCTAACAAGTCGGACAACTGCCTGAACATGTTGCCTGTGATTGGTTGTCTGACTGGGCTGCGAGGGACTTCCTGCTCAAGGATGCCCTTCAGAGCGGACTTCACCAAGCGAGAAGAGAGTATAGAGTAACTACGGGTATTGGTCAAGGATAGATGGTGTTGGATACCGGCTAGATAACTCTTAATAGTATTGTGGGATAAATGCAGTGTGGAATGGCAAAACCCGACATATGCTAATAGGAAGGGAACTGAAATCTTGTCGCCCTCGGCGTGCTTGGATCTGGATTTGGAAATGAGTTCCACGCCGTACCATAAATTTTTCGCGTATTTGCGGACAAGGCATCTGCTGCAATATTCTGGACTCCTTCAACGTGAGCACATGTGAAAGTAAATGTATGTAGTAGGGACAGCCAAACTAACCGTCTAGCCAAGCTCATTTATCTATAACATAGCTGACCGTCTAACACCAGGACAGAGAGAGAGTATCCGAAGACGTGACGGATGAGAAATGTATACGTGACTGGACCTAGACAAGTATGTGCCCGGTGACAAGAGCGAAACGTTATACAAGTACCTTAACAACCTAGAACACCCTGAAGAGCATCTTTAGGAACGAGACTACACAGAGAAAGGAGCGCATCGACAACGCAAGCAATCACAACCTGAAAACGTGTCAGGTTCATGAGGTGATTACTTGGACAACAATAAACAACTCTTTAAACCAGGACAGAGGGAAAGTATCCGAAGACGTGTTGGACGAGAATCGTGTGCGTAACCGGGCCTAGACGAGTATGCGCCCGGTGACAAGTGCGAAACGTTATACGAGTACCATATCAACCTAGAACACCATGAAGTACATTTTTGGACATGACTACACAGAGAAAGGAGCGCATCGACAACGTAAGCAATCACAACCTGAAAGCGTGTCAGGTTCATGAGGTGATTACTTGGACAACAATAATCAACTCTTTAAACCAGGACAGAGGGAAAGTATCCGAAGACGTGTTGGACGAGAATCGTATGCGTAACCGGGCCTAGACGAGTATGCGCCCGGTGACAAGTGCGAAACGTTATACGAGTATCATATCAACCTAGAACACCATGAAGCACATTTTTGGGACATGACTACACATAGAAAGGAGCGCATCGACAACGCAAGCAATCACAACCTGAAAGCGTGTCAAGTTCATGAGGTGATTACTTGGAGAACAATGTACGACACTTTAAACCAGAACAGAGGGAAAGTATCCGAAGACGTGTCGGACGAGAATCGTATGCGTAACCGGGTCTAAACGAGTATGCGCCCGGTGACAAATGCGAAACGTTATACGAGTACCATATCAACCTAGAACACCATGAAGTACATTTTTGGGACATAACTACACAGAGAAAGGAGCGCATCGACAAAGCAAGCAATCACGACCTGAAAGCGTGTCAGGTTGATGAGGTGATTACTTGGACAACACTAAAAAACTCTTTAAACCAGGAGAGAGGGAAAATATCCGAAGACGTGTCGGACGAGAATTATATGCGTAACTGAGTCTAGATAAGTGTGTGCCCAGTGGTAAGTGCGAAAGTTCATACGAGTACCATTACAACCCAAAACATCGTGAATTCCGTTTTTTGAGAACGTGACTATATCGTAAAAGAGGTGCACCGACGACACAAGTAAACACAACCTGAAGACGTGTCAGGTTCATGAGGTGATTACTTGGATAATAAAACAAATCTTATCACCTATGTGTGGCGTTATTGCTGTTCTGAAGGCGTGTCAGTAACAACCGTGCAACGTACTCCCTGCAGGCGTGGCAGGCATGATGGGTATACATCACCTATGTGTGGCGTGTCAGTCATAACAATTATGTGACGTACCCTTTCTGTAACATGACAGGCTTAACAGGTAAATACCACCTATGCGTAGTGTCTGACGTTCAGAAGGCATGTCAGTACCAACGATAATGAGACATACCCCGTCTGCAAGGTTTACTGGGTCAGCCCCGCCTGTGCGTCGTGTAATAGTCGTTCTGAATATGTGTCAGCAGCGACAACTGCTATGTATCACCCTGCCTATATAAAGATGCGTGCAGAACGAGTACGTGTGAAACTGTCGTGAACCGCTAAGCATGGCTATACCACCAACTTGATGAACCTATACTCGGGCCAACCATATACGCGTACAGACCACCAGTGAATGCCTGAAGCTAACCACGACCTGATGGCAGAGAATATGCCGGCAAGTAGTAACTATTATAACCACATACCTGCGTACAGGGCCACACCCCGTGTGCTGTATGAGCATGTGCGCTGCACAAAACTGCGGGCGTACGAACTTCACAAATAGCGCAAGTGCATGTACAGAACACATGCCACGAGTGCACACGCAGCCTGATTCCCGCGTGCACCCGAGTAATATAACCCTACAAACACGCGTGATACAGGTCCTGCGAGCGGGTGTGCAGCACAAACCTTATGAGTGCATGCTCAGTAGTAATCCTACGAGCGTGGGCCATGTAATACTATAAACGTGCGTACAGTGTGACTCGTATGAGCGTGTACAAAGTATGAATCCTATGAGTGTGTACAACATGACTCCTACAAGAGTGTGTGTAGTATGAACCCGGCAAGCGAGTACAAGCGTGTATACCACGTAAACCTACGAGCAAGTGTACAGTATGGATGCTACATTGGTATGCACCGCATGAACTTTATGAATTATGCAAGCGAGTGTACCGTATAAAAGCTACCGCGAATGTACTGCATAATCCTAACGCGTGTAAAGTAAGAATCCAACAAGCGTGTGTACAGTGTGTACTGTGTACAGCATGAATCTTATAAGTGTGTACACAGCATAATGCTACAAGTATGTACAAGCGTGTGTATAGAGTAAATGCTACAAGCATGCACCCCCCAAATATACGCAAGTGTGAGTACAGTATGAATGCTACAAGCAAGCGTACAGCATGAATCCTAATGGCGAATGTACAATATAATCCTACAAGCGAGTGCACAGTATGAAACCTGTAGGCAAGTAAACGGTATAAACACTACAAGTGTGTACTGTATGAATATTACAAGCGTGTGTGCAGTATAAACCTTACAAAGGGGGTGTACAGTATGACCCTAAAAGCGTGTGTACGGTATAAAACTACAAGCGCGTAGAGAACGAATGAACCCTATAAGCGTGTGTGGCGTATAAATGTTACCGGCATGAATCCTACCAACGTGTATGGGTACCAGGATGTGTACAGCATGAACCCTACGGCATGATTCCTATAAGTGAGAATCGTAGCTCCACAACAGCTGGAGGCACACCGCCCGGAAACACAAATATAAAATAAATGAAAAGAAAACTGTGAGGAAGTTAGTTAAGAGACAAAGGTTGGAGGTGAGCGCAGCTGTTGGTGTAGCGTGCCTTAGACTGACCAGATTGGCAGCTGTGGGGGTGAAGCATAAGGCCACAGGGTGGGGCGGAGCGGTGAGTCCGATTGAGTGTAAAGGTGCGAGTCTCAGTATACGGGAGACACATATAGATCCTCCCCGCAGCACAGAACTACAAAATGTGATAATGATATATATGTGCAGGAGACTGTTCACATAGAGCGGCTGTTCACGTGGTGCGGAAATGATAAAATAAGTAGGAGACTGTTCACATAGTGCGGTAATGATATACATGTGCAAGAAGCCTAACACATAGTGCGGTAATGATATACATGTGCAGGAGACTGATCACATAGTGCAGTAATGATATACATGTGCAGGAGACTGTTCACACAATGCAGTAATGATATACATGCGCAGCAAGCCGTTCACATGGCGCGGCAATGATATGCACGTGCAGGAGACTGTTCACATAGTGCGGTAATGATATACATGTGCAGGAGACTGATCATATAGTGCGGTAATGATATACATGTGCAGGAGACTGATCACATAGTGCAGTAATGATATACATGTGCAGGAGACTGATGACATAGTGCGGTAATGAAATACATGTGCAGGAGACTGATCATATAGTGCAGTAATGATATACATGTACAGGAGACTGATCACATAGTGCAGTAATGATATACATGTGCAGGAGACTGATCACATAGTGCGGTAATGATATACATGTGCAGGAGACTGATCACATAGTGCAGTAATGATATACATGTGCAGGAGACTGATCATATAGTGCAGTAATGATATACATGTGCAGGAGACTGTTCATATAGTGCGGTAATGATATACATGTGCAGGAGACTGATCACATAGTGCAGTAATGATATACATGTGCAGGAGACTGATCACATAGTGCAGTAATGATATACATGTGCAGGAGACTGATCACATAGTGCAGTAATGATATACATGTGCAGGAGACTGATCATATAGTGCAGTAATGATATACATGTGCAGGAGACTGATCACATAGTGCAGTAATGATATACATGTGCAGGAGACTGATCACATAGTGCAGTAATGATATACACGTGCAGGAGACTGATCACATAGTGCAGTAATGATATGCACGTGCAGGAGACTGATCACATAGTGCAGTAATGATATACATGTGCAGGAGACTGATCACATAGTGCAGTAATGATATACATGTGCAGGAGACTGATCACATAGTGCAGTAATGATATACATGTGCAGGAGACTGATCACATAGTGCAGTAATGATATACATGTGCAGGAGACTGATCACATAGTGCAGTAATGATATACATGTGCAGGAGACTGATCACATAGTGCAGTAATGATATACATGTGCAGGAGACTGTTCACATAGTGCAGTAATGATATACATGTGCAGGAGACTGATCACATAGTGCAGTAATGATATACATGTGCAGGAGACTGATCACATAGTGCAGTAATGATATACATGTGCAGGAGACTGATCATATAGTGCAGTAATGATATACATGTGCAGGAGACTGATCACATAGTGCAGTAATGATATACATGTGCAGGAGACTGATCACATAGTGCAGTAATGATATACATGTACAGGAGACTGATCACATAGTGCAGTAATGATATACATGTACAGGAGACTGATCACATAGTGCAGTAATGATATACATGTACAGGAGACTGATCACATAGTGCAGTAATGATATACATGTACAGGAGACTGATCACATAGTGCAGTAATGATATACATGTACAGGAGACTGATCACATAGTGCGGTAATGATATACATGTGCAGGAGACTGTTCACATAGTGCGGAAATGATATACATGTGCAGGAGACTGATCACATAGTGCGGTAATGATATACATGTGCAGGAGACTGTTCATATAGTGCAGTAATGATATACATGTGCAGGAGACTGATCACATAGTGCAGTAATGATATACATGTGCAGGAGACTGATCACATAGTGCAGTAATGATATACATGTGCAGGAGACTGATCATATAGTGCAGTAATGATATACACGTGCAGGAGACTGATCACATAGTGCGGTAATGATATACATGTGCAGTAATGATATACATGTGCAGGAGGCTGTTCACATAGTGCAGTAATGATATACACGTGCAGGAGACTGATCACATAGTGCAGTAATGATATACATGTGCAGGAGACTGATCACATAGTGCGGTAATGATATACATGTGCAGGAGACTGATCACATAGTGCGGTAATGATATACATGTGCAGGAGACTGATCATATAGTGCGGTAATGATATACATGTGCAGGAGACTGATCACATAGTGCGGTAATGATATACATGTGCAGGAGACTGATCATATAGTGCGGTAATGATATACATGTGCAGGAGACTGATCACATAGTGCGGTAATGATATGCACGTGCAGGAGACTGATCACATAGTGCAGTAATGATATACACGTGCAGGAGACTGATCACATAGTGCGGTAATGATATACATGTGCAGGAGACTGATCACATAGTGCGGTAATGATATACATGTGCAGGAGACTGATCACATAGTGCAGTAATGATATACATGTGCAGGAGACTGATCATATAGTGCAGTAATGATATACATGTGCAGGAGACTGATCATATAGTGCGGTAATGATATACATGTGCAGGAGACTGATCACATAGTGCGGTAATGATATACATGTGCAGGAGGCCTAACACATAGTGCGGTAATGATATACATGTGCAGGAGACTGTTCACATAGTGCAGTAATGATATACATGTGCAGGAGACTGATCATATAGTGCAGTAATGATATACATGTGCAGGAGACTGATCATATAGTGCAGTAATGATATACATGTGCAGGAGACTGATCACATAGTGCAGTAATGATATACATGTGCAGGAGACTGATCACATAGTGCAGTAATGATATACATGTGCAGGAGACTGATCACATAGTGCAGTAATGATATACATGTGCAGGAGACTGATCACATAGTGCAGTAATGATATACATGTGCAGGAGACTGATCACATAGTGCAGTAATGATATACATGTGCAGGAGACTGATCATATAGTGCAGTAATGATATACATGTGCAGGAGACTGATCACATAGTGCAGTAATGATATACATGTGCAGGAGACTGATCATATAGTGCAGTAATGATATACATGTGCAGGAGACTGTTCATATAGTGCAGTAATGATATACATGTGCAGGAGACTGATCATATAGTGCGGTAATGATATACATGTGCAGGAGACTGTTCACATAGTGCAGTAATGATATACATGTGCAGGAGACTGATCACATAGTGCAGTAATGATATACATGTGCAGGAGACTGATCATATAGTGCAGTAATGATATACATGTGCAGGAGACTGATCACATAGTGCAGTAATGATATACATGTGCAGGAGACTGATCACATAGTGCAGTAATGATATACATGTGCAGGAGACTGATCACATAGTGCAGTAATGATATACATGTGCAGGAGACTGATCACATAACAAAGTAATCATCACATAATAAAGCAAGCCATAAGAAAACACATACATGCGCAGCAAGCCGTTCCCTGAACTCCAGCTCACCTCCGGAGTCCGGGAACAGCCAGCGTTACCCCCGGTCAGCCACGGCCACTTACCACCACCATGCCGGCTGAAGCGAGCTTCCTGTCAGCTGACTCGTGCAGTCAGCTGACCGGTGGGAACGTGACTCCACCTCCTGCCGACATCACGTGACACCCTCAAGCGAAGAACCCACGGCGTCATTGAAGGGGGGAGAGCCGTGGGTTTTATGGTCATCCCGCTCCTCCCACAATTACAGGCCAGCTGCGCAGGCCTTACCATATAATACATATACACATATAAACATATACACATACATATAATACATATACACATATAAACATATACACATACATATAATACATATACACATAAATATATACACATACATATAATACATATACACATAAATATATACACATACATATAATACATATACACATAAATATATACACATACATATAATACATATACACATATAAATATATACATACATATAATACATATACACATATACATACATATATATAATACATATACACATATACATACATATAATACATATACACATATACACATATACACATACATATAATACATATACACATATAAATATATACACACATATACATATAATACATATACACATATAAATATATACACACATATAATACATATACACATATACATATAATACATATACACATACATATAATACATATAATACATATAAATATATACACATACATATAATACATATACACATATACATACATATAATACATATACACATATAAATATATACATACATATAATACATATACACATAAATATATACACATACATATAATACATATACACATATAAATATATACATACATATAATACATATACACATATAAATATATACATACATATATAATACATATACACATATACATACATATAATACATATACACATAATACATATACACATATAAATATATACATACACATATAATACATATACACATATACATATATACATATGTCCGCTGCAGGCATCCTCCATTGTATGCATTTTTATGCTGGGGATCGCCCCTAGCAACGGACTACAAGGGCAGGATCTGCTCCCCCAGTATAAATGCACAACATTTGGGGTTGAGAACCTCCAGCCATTTGAGACCATGTTTTTTGTTGTTTGTTTACATATATATATATATATATATATATATATATATATATATATACGCACACATACACATATATATATATACATACATATAATACATATACACATATAAATATATACACACATATAATACATATACACATTTACATATACACATACATATAATACATATACATATACACATATAATACACATACACATATATATATATACATACATATAATACATATACACATATACACACATACATATAATACATATACACATATACATATATACACACATATAAATACATATACACATATACATATATACATACATATACATACATATACACATATACAGACATATACACATATACATACATATACACATATACATACATATAATACATATACACATATAAATATATACATACATATAATACATACACATATATATATATATATACACATACATATAATACATATACACATATAAATATATACATACATATAATACATATACACATATACACATAATACATATAATACATATACACATATACACATAATACATATAATACATACACACATATATATATATATATACATACATATAATACATATACACATATAAATATATACACACATATAATACATATACACATATAAATATATACACACATATAATACATACACACATATATATATATATACATACATATAATACATATACACATATACATATATACATATACACATACATATATACATACATATAATACATACACATATATATATATATATATACATACATATAATACATACACACATACATATATACATACATATAATACATACACACATATACATATATACATACATATAATACATATACACATATACATATATACACACATATAATACATACACACATATATATATATACATACATATAATACATATACACATATACATATATACATATAATACATACACACATATAATGCATATACACATAATATATACATACATATAATACATACACACATATATATATATATACATACATATAATACATACACACATATACATATAATACATATACACATATACATTGTAAGGATTCCTCCTTGGGGATTAGCTCTGGGATCGTCCTGGACTACGCCACATGATGCGTTTCTTCTCAATAAACCAGCAAGCAAACGCTTATAATGCAAATCTGGCACCTTGCCAGTTTTATTAGACAGGTTGCAGGGAAAGAAATAAACAAAAAGCAGGAACAAAACAAAATCCTAGACCGTCTGGTCACTGACTAAACAGATCAGCTTGTCCTGACTAACAACCGCTGAGCTTCCCTCAGCCGGTTAAACATATGTCCCCTGCAACCTTCTACTCACAATTCATGTCACTCTCTTTGAGCCCCTCATAGCTCGGGCTGTGTACTCCTCAGCAGCCTCTGTCTCTTCCCTACAGCCCACATGCTGTCTCCTAGGAAGAGCCCCAACTATTCTGTTCCTTTTCCTTTTAAACACACACTTTCCCTTCCTGATACCTCATTAATCAGGCCACAGGTGGAGCATTCTGCAGAGATAGCAAGGGAAATACACCCTTTCCTTGCCACACTGCCACATACCCCCCCCCCCTCTGCTCAGACCACCAGGAAGGAGCACTTGTATTCAAAAGGCAGAGTCCAACTGCCTTTCCTTTTCCTTGAACAGCTACGTCCAACAGATTTTGAGGCACTTGGCTTCCTTCATCAGTAGATTTTATCTGCACCACTTCAATGGTGCACCCTTCTTTCATTCGCACTTTCATCAGCCACCGAGCACAAGACTTTTGGTCACATTTGACAAATTCCTTGTAAAAAGCTCCATTCATGTCACACCTTTCCAACACCAGGTTCTTCATCTTGGTCTGTGCAGTGCTCTGGACTCTAGGTGCGGACAAGGCAGATGCTCTAAGCCATTGTCTTCTTCTGTCACTGGTATGACCATTGCACGAACTTTGCTGGTGGCCAACCGAGCCTGTATCACCCATTTGCAGGTCTTCTAAGTCATCCTCCACAATTTCAGGAGGCTTCCCTTTAATGCACCTGTCCCTCTTCTTGAGACGAACTCTTCTCCAAATTCTACTTCTGCGGACTTTCTTCCAGTGTTTTCTAATCCAGTGCCTCTCAGGGTTTCCACCACGACCCAGTCTTCTATCACAGTGACCTCTTTTTAAGGACTCTGCTTTCTTATTAGCCCTTTCTTTAGGGACACCGGCTTTCACAGGCTCATTTTTAGGCTGAAAACTCTTGGCTCCTTTAGCCAGTTTTTCACCTGCACCTTCAGATGTGTCACTGACTTTACTTGCAGCTTCTGCAGTTATCTCTGGTTTAACTTCTACCTCAGAGAACTTCTCTGCCTCAGAATTTTCACCATGCAATGTTAATATCTCTGCAGCTTCAGAGGACTTCCCATATGGTTTCACCTCAGTCTCAGCTTCAGAGGACCTTTCATATGGCTTCTTCTCATGGTCTTCAGACTCTACTGTTTCTTGCGTCCATTGTTCAGACTCCGCCTTTTTTAGAGAAAGCATCCCTGTCTCCAGTAGCTTTTGCCTCACAAGCAGTTTTTCTTCTTCTACACGGACAGCTGTGGCTTTGGCCTCAGTTTCCATCTGAGACACTTTTAACCTCTCGTTAGCCAGTTCTGCTATAACTTGGTCACGGCTTTCTTTTAGGACCTTCATGTCCCCTTCCAGCTTTAAACATTTCTGCTGCTCACTCTTGAGCTTAGAAGAGTTCTTCTTCTCACTTTCCAGCAATTCTGTCAAGTTTTTGACAGTATCCTCCAGTGACAGCAGTTGTTCTCTCATCTGCTCATTGTCTTTATTCAGTTGCGCCATCTTGGACACTTTCTGCTCATAGACTTTTAGCTGAGCCTCTTGTTCAGAGAGCTGAGTACCCAGTGCATCCAAGGCAGCTGCGCGAGACTTAATATGCGTTTCGTTCTGCGCCTCCAGGCTCTGCACCTTATGAGCCATTACCACTTTCTCCTTCTCCAACTCTTCCATGGCTACCAACCTAGCCTTGTGATCACTTTGTAGAGCCAGATATGCCCCACACAGGACATTCACTTCTTCATCCTTGAATGAGATCTTCTTGGCCAGACTCTCTAATTCTCTCTCCTTGCTGGTCATAAGACCCTGGGAGCGGGACAGTCCATCCTGCAGAGCCGCACACTCACTTTTGTGGCGCTCCATATCTTTCTGCAGCTGAAGCGTCGCTTCCTGCTCTTTATTCAAGTCTGCAAGCGTTTTTTCTTTCTCCTCTGTCAGGTGATGAACTACTTCTTCCTTTTGAGACAATTTAGCAGAAACCATCTGTAAGGTTTCTTCAAGGTTCTGGATCTGCTCCCTTTTTTTTACCAAGACCAGCGCGTTTTTTCCGAGATCTCTTACTTACAGCGGTCTCCTTACTCTCGCTGCTGGACCTTGTGACATTCTCTTGTCCTCTGACAGTCACCTGTGCTTGGCCTGTCTCTTCCTTCAAGCCAACTTGTTCAGACTCTTCTCCACCTTTAGGAGTAGTCTCCCCCTTTTCAAGGGTCTTGGCCACTTGGGCTTCAGGGTAGTTCCTGGACAGTCTCTCTGGACTGTCTCTCTGCTCACTGGCAGACTTCTCTTTCACTTCAACACTGTCTCTCTGCTGCCCAGCAGAAAGGTCTAGGGCTCCTGGGTCTGCAACAACATCTGGTCCAGTGGTTCGACCTTCCTGGTCACGATCCATCTCTGGTCCAGACATCACATCTCCTTCACTCAGGACTCTGTCTGTGACAGTAAGCGCAGCCCCCAGCTCCACATGTACTCTCTTCAGTACTTCTGCATTGTCCACAGACATCTCTGTAGCTTCTTTACCAGTCACCTCTTCCAGATGACCGCGCAACTCTAGCCCCACCTTGGGCTCACCTTCAGCTGGCGGATGGAACTCATGTTCCTTACCTGATCCATTTCTGGTTTCACTGAAGATTCTGTTTCAGTCAGAGGCACACTTGTCACTTGAGTCTCTGGATCCTCTTGGACTTGACTCACGGTCTGGTCTTCAGCTCCCCAAGCAGTCTGGCAGACCCCTATCTGACATATATCTAGTGACTGCTGACACCCCCCGTCCTCAGCCTCTGCTGAGTAACTCTCCACTAGTGTATGGTGCAAGTCAATTGTTGTGGGCCTATCAGGTGTTCCTGCTCTAGTCACCTGACAGTCTTCCCATAATTGCTGAAAAAATTGAAAATCCGTCCCCAGTACTACATCATACTCCAAGGAGGGCTCTATTGCAACCTTATGACCTATAGTACCATAGGGAGTAGAAATACAGACATTAACCGTTTTATAACCCCAAATACCAGCCTGCATAGACCTTATAGCGGGGTCCGGCCTGCATAGACACTATAGCGGGGTCCGGCCTGTATAGACATTATAGCGGGGTCCGGCCTGTATAGACATTATAGCGGGGTCCGGCCTGTATAGACATTATAGCGGGGTCCGGCTTGTATAGACACTATAGCGGAGTCCGGCCTGCATAGACACTATAGCGGGGTCCGGCCTGCATAGACACTATAGCGGGGTCCGGCTTGTATAGACACTATAGCGGGGTCCGGCCTGCATAGACACTATAGCGGGGTCCGGCCTGCATAGACACTATAGCGGGGTCCGGCCTGCATAGACACTATAGCGGGGTCCGGCCTGTATAGACCTTATAGCGGGGTCCGGCCTGCATAGACACTATAGCGGGGTCCGGCTTGTATAGACACTATAGCGGGGTCCAGCCTGCATAGACCTTATAGCGGGGTCCGGCCTGCATAGACACTATAGCGGGGTCCGGCCTGCATAGACACTATAGCGGGGTCCGGCTTGTATAGACACTATAGCGGGGTCCAGCCTGCATAGACCTTATAGCGGGGTCCGGCCTGCATAGACACTATAGCGGGGTCCGGCCTGCATAGACACTATAGCGGGGTCCGGCCTGTATAGACATTATAGCGGGGTCCGGCCTGTATAGACATTATAGCGGGGTCCGGCCTGTATAGACATTATAGCGGGGTCCGGCTTGTATAGACACTATAGCGGGGTCCGGCCTGCATAGACACTATAGCGGGGTCCGGCCTGCATAGACACTATAGCGGGGTCCGGCTTGTATAGACACTATAGCGGGGTCCAGCCTGCATAGACCTTATAGCGGGGTCCGGCCTGCATAGACACTATAGCGGGGTCCGGCCTGTATAGACATTATAGCGGGGTCTGGCCTGTATAGACACTATAGCGGGGTCCGGCCTGTATAGACATTATAGTGGGGTCTGGCCTGTATAGACACTATAGCGGGGTCCGGCCTGCATAGACATTATAGCGGGGTCCGGCTTGTATAGACACTATAGCGGGGTCCGGCCTGTATAGACATTATAGCGGGGTCTGGCCTGTATAGACACTATAGCGGGGTCCGGCCTGCATAGACATTATAGCGGGGTCCGGCTTGTATAGACACTATAGCGGGGTCCGGCCTGTATAGACATTATAGCGGGGTCTGGCCTGTATAGACACTATAGCGGGGTCCGGCCTGCATAGACATTATAGCGGGGTCCGGCTTGTATAGACACTATAGCGGGGTCCGGCCTGTATAGACATTATAGCGGGGTCTGGCCTGTATAGACACTATAGCGGGGTCCGGCCTGCATAGACACTATAGCGGGGTCCGGCCTGTATAGACACTATAGCGGGGTCCGGCCTGTATAGACATTATAGCGGGGTCCGGCTTGTATAGACACTATAGCGGGGTCCGGCCTGTATAGACATTATAGCGGGGTCCGGCCTGTATAGACACTATAGCGGGGTCCGGCCTGTATAGACATTATAGCGGGGTCTGGCCTGTATAGACACTATAGCGGGGTCCGGCCTGCATAGACATTATAGCGGGGTCCGGCCTGTATAGACACTATAGCGGGGTCCGGCCTGCATAGACACTATAGCGGGGTCCGGCCTGTATAGACACTATAGCGGGGTCCGGCTTTCTCCTGCTGGACTTTACCAGACTTATTACACATCTAGGGTCTAACAAAACCGTCATCTTTTTCCCTTCTATTTCCAGCTCACACAGCTTTTCCTTTGTCCTGTCAGGTGGGATCAGTTCTCTTTACATCTGAACACATCAACATAAGTTTTTCAACAAAAACATTATCAGATTGCACATGTTCAAAATTTACAGGACAGTTCATAGCACTAGGACCTAACTCAGGCAAAGTGTGTTTTGTTACATTTTCTCCCAGTCCTGCATTTAACATTTTCTGTTCACCAGATTTTTTCAATCCGATCTGCACAGTGTGAACAGTCTCATCAGTCTCCATGAGGGGGTCCCCACCCTCACATGATTGTGCAACTGGACATAGGTTGGTACCACCTTGAACACTGTTCACACAGTCAACTAGGGAAACACCACCCTCCGACTCAGCTTTTTTATGTACAGTCCCATCATTCTTATGTACAGTCCCATCATTCTTATGTACAGTCCCATCATTCTTATGTACAGTCCCATCATTCTTATATACAGTCCCATCATTTTTATGCACAGTCTCATAGTCACTAAACATGGCCCCCATAACCCCTGGAACAGTCTTATCAGAATCTCTTGCCGTCCAATCAGTTAAGGGCTGGTGCTGGACACCTCTCACCAGCTTCTCTGCTGCAGAACATCGCTCCACTTGCTCTTTAAGTAGCTCTGCAACCTTAAACCCAGCCTCCCTGTTAGGCCGCAGTGCACACTGTAGTCTTGCAGCTTGGCTTACTCCCACTTTAGTCAGGATCTCTGTCTTGACTTTCTCATAGTCCCGTAAGATCTTTGGATCCAGTTCACAATGAACTTTTTGGGCATCTCCTCCAATGAATCCAAACACCAAGTTCCCCCCGTGTCTTGGGCCGCGCCTCATGCATAGCAATCCTTTCAAACTCTGCAAAGCTTGTTTCCTCCTGCGCTGCAGCCGTCTGCAACAAAGCACTTATCAGGACATCCATCTTGCAACACTTCAAACCTTGCAAACACAGTATAGTCCTCTGCCGAAATGTCAGCCGCTTGCCAACAAAATTTTTCCGTTGCCCCTAGCAACGCCTTTATACACAGTCTCAAAACGTAATCTGCACTCTGCAGGTGGCCCGTCCACCTGTCTCCTTACTTGAGAAAGAGCGCCCACTCGCTTGATGCGATCTGTTGCCCCTAGCAACAACTTCACCGCAACTCAACCACTGGTTGCTCCTAGCAACGTGTTTGCCCGCATCCGACACCAATTGTAAGGATTCCTCCTTGGGGATTAGCTCTGGGATCGTCCTGGACCACGCCACAGGATGCGTTTCTTCTCAATAAACCAGCAAGCAAACGCATATAATGCAAATCTGGCACCTTGCCAGTTTTATTAGACAGGTTGCAGGGAAAGAAATAAACAAAAAGCAGGAACAAACAAAATCCTAGACCGTCTGGTCACTGACTACACAGATCAGCTTGTCCTGACTAACAACCGCTGAGCTACCCTCAGCCGGTGAAACATATGTCCCCTGCAACCTTCTACTCACAATTCATGGCAGTCTCTTTGAGCCACTCAGCTCGGGCTGTGTACTCCTCAGCAGGCTCTGTCTCTTCCCTACAGCCCACATGCTGTCTCCTAGGAAGAGCCTAGATTAGACTGAGTCTCCATCTCATATACACCTCCCTTTCCTCCTGCCTCATTATTTAAGAAGCAGGTGAGAGCTTCTGCAGGGTGAGCCAAGGAAATACACCCTTTCCTTGCCACACTGCCACAACATACATATAATACATATACACATATACATATATACACACATATAATACATATACACATATAAATATATACATACATATAATACATACACACATATATATATATATACATACATATAATACATATACACATATAAATATATACATACATATAATACATATACACATATACATATATACACATACATATAATACATATACACATATACATGTATACATACATATAATACATATACACATATACATACATATAATACATACACACATATACATACATATAATACATATACACATATACATACATATAATACATATACACATATAAATATATACATACATATACACATATACACATATAAATATATACATACATATACACATATACATACATATAATACATATACACATATACACATACATATAATACATATACACATATAAATATATACATACATATAATACATATACACATATACATATATACATACATATAATACATATACACATATACATATATACATACATATAATACATATACACATATAATACATATACATACATATAATACATATACACATATAAATATATACATACATATAATACATATACACATATAAATATATACACATACATTTAATACATATACACATATAAATATATACACATACATATAATACATATACACATATACATACATATAATACATACACACATATACATATATACACACATATAATACATATACACATATAAATATATACACACATATAATACATATACACATATAAATATACACATACATATAATACATACACACATATAAATATATACACACATATAATACATATACACATATACATATATACATACATATAATACATATACACATATAAATATATACACATACATATAATACATATACACATATACATACATATAATACATACACACATATACATATATACATACATATAATACATATACACATATAATACATATACATACATATAATACATACACACATATACATATATACACACATATAATACATATACACATATACATATATACACATACATATAATACATATACACATACATATAATACATATACACATATAAATATATACACATACATATAATACATATACACATATACATACATATAATACATACACACATATACATATATACACACATATAATACATATACACATATAAATATATACACACATATAATACATATACACATATAAATATACACATACATATAATACATACACACATATAAATATACACATACATATAATACATATACACATATAAATATATACATACATATAATACATATACACATATAAATATATACATACATATAATACATACACACATATAAATATATACATACATATAATACATACACACATATATATATATATACATACATATAATACATACACACATATATATATATACATACATATAATACATATACACACATATATATATACATACATATAATACATATACACATATACATACATATAATACATATACACATATAGATATATACATAGATATAATACATATACACATATAAATATATACATACATATAATACATATACACATACATATATACACATATATAATACATATACACATATACATATATACATACATATAATACATACACACATATAAATATATACACACATATAATACATATACACATATAAATATACACATACATATAATACATATACACATATAAATATATACATACATATAATACATATACACATATACATATATACATACATATAATACATATACATATATACATACATATAATACATATACACATATAAATATATACACACATATAATACATATACACATATAAATATACACATACATATAATACATACACACATATAAATATATACACACATATAATACATATACACATATACATATAAACATACATATAATACATATACACATATAAATATATACACATACATATAATACATATACACATATAAATATATACACATACATATAATACATATACACATATACATACATATAATACATACACACATATAATACATATACACATATAAATATATACACACATATAATACATATAAATATACACATACATATAATACATACACACATATAAATATACACATACATATAATACATATACACATATAAATATATACATACATATAATACATATACACATATAAATATATACATACATATAATACATACACACATATATATATATATACATACATATAATACATACACACATATATATATATATATATACATACATATAATACATATACACACATATATATATACATACATATAATACATATACATACATATAATACATATACACATATAGATATATACATAGATATAATACATATACACATATAAATATATACATACATATAATACATATACACATACATATATACACATATAATACATATACACATATACATATATACATACATATAATACATACACACATATAAATATATACACACATATAATACATATACACATATAAATATACACATACATATAATACATATACACATATAAATATATACATACATATAATACATATACACATATACATATATACATACATATAATACATATACATATATACATACATATAATACATATACATATATAAATATATACACACATATAATACATATACACATATAAATATATACATACATATAATACATACACACATATAATACATGTACACATTTAAATATATACACACATATAATACATATACACATATACATATATACATACATATAATACATATACACATATAAATATATACACACATATAATACATATACACATATACATATATACATACATATAATACATATACACATATAAATATATACACACATATAATACATATACACATATAAATATATACACACATATAATACATATACACATATAAATATATACACACATATAATACATATACACATATAAATATATACATACATATAATACATATACACATATACATACATATAATACATATACACATATACATATATACACACATATAATACATATACATATATACACACATATAATACATATACACATATACATATATACATACATATAATACATATACACATAAATATATACACACATATAATACATATACAAATATACATATATACACACATATAATACATATACATATATACATACATATAATACATATACACATATACATACATATAATACATATACACATATAGATATATACATACATATAATACATATACACATATACATACATATAATACATATACACATATAAATATATACATACATATAATACATATACACATATAAATATACATACATATAATACATATACACATATAAATATATACATACATATAATACATATACACATATAAATATATACATACATATAATACATATACACATATAAATATATACATATACACATATAAATATATACACACATATAATACATATACATACATATAATACATATACACATATACATACATATAATACATATACACATTTACATATATACATACATATAATACATATACACATATAAATATATACATACATATATACATACATATACACATATAAATATATACATACATATATACATACATATACACATATAAATATATACATACATATATACATATACACATATAAATATATACATACATATATACATATACACATATAAATATATACACATACATATAATACATATACACATATACATATATACATACATATAATACATATATACATACATATATACATACATATAATACATATACACATATACATATACACATACATATAATACATATACACATATAAATATATACACATACATATAATACATATACACATATACATATATACATACATATAATACATATATACATACATATATACATACATATAATACATATACACATATACATATATACATACATATAATACATATACACATATAAATATATACACATACATATAATACATATACACATATACATATATACATACATATAATACATATACACATACATATATACACATACATATAATACATATACACATATACATACATATAATACATATACACATATACATACATATAATACATATACACATATAAATATATACATACATATACACATATACACATATAAATATATACATACATATACACATATACACATATAAATATATACATACATATACACATATACACATATAAATATATACATACATATACACATATACATATATACATACAATACATATATAATACATATACACATATACATATATACATACATATAATACATATACACATATAAAACATATATAATACATATACACATATAAATATATACACATACATATAATACATATACACATATACATATATACATACATATAATACATATACACATATACATATATACATACATATAATACATATACACATATAAATATATACACATACATATAATACATATACACATATAAATATATACACATACATATAATACATATACACATATACATATATACATACATATAATACATATACACATATAAATATATACACATACATATAATACATATACACATATAAATATATACACACATATAATACATATACACATATACATACATATAATACATATACACATATAAATATATACATACATATAATACATATACACATATAATACATATACACATATATACATACATATAATACATATATACATACATATAATACATATAAATATATACATACATATAATACATATAAATATATACATACATATAATACATATACACATATAAATATATACATACATATAATACATACACACATATAAATATATACATACATATAATACATATACACATATAAATATATACATACATACACACATATAAATATATACACATATACATATATACACATATAAATATATACATACATATAATACATATACACACATATACATACACACATATAATATATAATATATACACACATATAATATATACACACATATAATACATATACACATATAATACATATACACATATAAATATATACACACATATAATACATATACACATATACATATATACACACATATAATACATATACACATATACATACATATAATACATATACATACATATAATACATATACACATATAAATATATACATACATATATACATACATACATATAATACATATACACATATATACATACATATAATACATATACACATATATACATACATATAATACATATAAATATATACATACATATAATACATATACACATATAAATATATACATACATATAATACATATACACACATATACACACATATACACATATATAATACATATACAAATACAGTGGTCCCTCAACATACGATGGTAATTTGTTCCAAACGACCCATCATTTGTCGAATCCATCGTATGTTGAGGGATCCGTGCAATGTAAAGTATAGGAAGTTATACTCACCTGTCCCCGTCGCTCCGCACCAGGTCCTCACCGCTCCCGATGCTGTCCCAGGGGCTCCCGATGCTGTCCCAGGGGCTCCCGATGCTGTTCCAGGGGCTCCCGATGCTGTCCCGCTGCTCCGGTGTCTTCTTCGCGATCCTCCGGTGTCTTCCGCAGGTTCCGGGCCTCGCTTTCTGGTGACGTTATTACACTGCTGCGCCGGTGCGGCGTGTGTAGTGACGTAATAACTACGCCGGAAAGCGAGGCCCGGACCCTGGAGAAGATGCGGAAGACACCGGAGGATCGCGAAGTGGACCCGGAGCAGCGGGAATAGGTAAGTGAACCTGCCCGGATGCTTAAACTGCTATCCGACAGCAGCTTAAGCATTTTGCGCTGTCGGATAGCAGTTAATGTGATGGCCATCGTAGGGGGGATGTCGGGGCCATCGTAGGTCGGGGGGTTACTGTGTATATATATATATATATATATATATATATATATATATATATATACACTGCTGAAAATAATAAAGGGAACAGTGCGATAACACATCCTAGATGTGAATGAACTAATCGTATGAAATATTTTCGTACGATTAGTACGAAAAAATTATCCCTTTATGCCACCTCACACCATTACTGACCCACCACCAAACTGGTCATGCTGGAGGATGTTACAGGCAGCAGAACATTCTCCAAGGCGTCTCCATACTCACATGTGCTCAGTGTGAACCTGCTGTCATCTGTGAAGAGCACAGGGCACCAGTGGTGAATTTGCCAATCTTGGTGTTCTCTGGCAAATGCCAAACGTCCTGCACGGTGTTGGGCTGTAAGCACATCCCCCACCTGTGTACGTTGGGCCCTCATACCACCCTCATGGAGTCTGTTTCTGACCGTTTGAGTGGACACATGCACATTTGTGACCTGCTGGAGGTCATTTTGCAGGGCTCTGGCAGTGCTCCTCCTTACACAAAGGCGGAGGTAGCGGTCCTGCTGCTGGGTTGTTGCCTCCTACGGCCTCCTCCATGTCTCCTGATGTACTGGCCTGTCTCCTGGTAGCGCCTCCATACTCTGGACACTACGCTGACAGACACAGCAAACCTTCTTGCCACAGCTCGCATTGATGTGCCATCCTGGATGAGCTGCACTACCTGAGCCACTTGTGTGGGTTGTAGACTCCGTCTCATGCTACCACTAGAGTGAAAGCACCGCCAGCATTCAAAAGTGACCAAAACATCAGCCAGGGAGCATTGGAACTGAGAAGTGGTCTGTGGTCACCACCTGCAGAACCACTCCTTTGTTGGGGTTGTCTTGCTAATTACCTATAATTTCCACGTGTTGTCTGTTCCATGTGAAATTGATTGTCATTCAGTGTTCTTCCTGAGTGGACAGTGGGATCTCACACAAGTGTCAGTGACTTGGAGTTACATTGTGGTGTTTAAGGCTCGGTTCAGACTACGGAATCTCCGGGCAGAAAATTTCCGCCCGGAGATTCCGAGCGCGGCCTGCGCTGACTGAATCAGTCGGCGCTAGGACCACGCGGACACTGCAGTCTCCAATAGAGTGCAATGGGTTCCACGCGGATTACCGCCTGAAGAAAGAGCAACCCCTTTCTTCAGGCGGAAATTTCCAAGTGGATTTTCCGTTCACAAATTCTGCAGTGTAAATTTATGTACGGAAACCCATTCACTACACGGTACATTATAGCAAACGGAATTGCAGGCGGAATTTCCGTAGTCTGAACCCAGCCTAAGTGTTCCCTTCATATTTTTGAGTAGTGTAGATATTTTGAACTACCTAACGGCCCAATGACACATGTAGAGGTTATATATTATACAACAAATTAACCATTCCTAGGAAAGAGTCTCCTAATACTGTATCCACCTTTTCCAGCCCACCGGAGCACCGGAAAGCTGAACTCATTTACGCAGGAAAAGTCATCAACTGCCGAGCCGAGGAGTTTGTGACTAATCGAATTTACTGTAAGTTCGCTCATCTCTAGATCTCATAGACCATCAGATCCCTGAGGTGACAATTCAAGGTCACTCAGAGCGGAACCTATTACAGCGGTCACAATTAACTCTGTTAAACCACTAATGTATGTGATGGTATCATGAGATATAGGGAAGGTCCCAAACCTCAGCACCAACCACCAGCCGTGCTCTGCAGGTATGTGCTATACACCCATTTATACAGGAACTATAAGAGACATGACGTACAGTGGGGTTGCTAATTAAAATACGGAGCTGTCACCCCCGACATGTTTCTCCACTTTGGTGGCTTTATCAAGGAGTCAAACTGACAGCATTGAGTGCCAGAGCTAAAAATGAGCCTATTTATATGGTGCCTCCCTAATTGTTTAGCACCCTAGACCAATCACGGACCTTATTACTTAGGGCCAGTCTCTACAGTACAACCAATTACTATACAATATACTGGCCGTGATGTTTATAGGCCAATCCAATTGCCGCTTGTAAATGATGTCACACGCCAGGGGAGGTAACTATCCGCCTGGTACCGAAGCCAGATGGACCAATCAGTGTTCAGGGGGCACATACCTGCCTTCCGTTATGCTTACATCTGTACACTTCCTGTATCGGCCGGTCATGTGATCAGCCACGATCACATGGCCCACCGTCATCCACTCTGACCACATGACCTGTAAACACAGGTCGCGCTGGTACAATGTGCGCATGTGTGTGCGCGAGGCTGTTAGGTCACGATGCGCAAGCTTAGGAAGGAATAGAGGTTAACTATTTCGGACCTGGATGTCTGCATTAATGCCTGCGGTAGGTGGTTCATAATAGGAAAAGTGTCTAGGTGGTCTACATGTACCTCCCGTGGGTTAGTTCATAAAAGGAATATTTTTATTTCATTCTCATATGAGTACAGTGGAGCTGGGATTTTTTGTTCCTCACATTATTTTTGTTCACAATAAAAGCGAAGTTTTAATATTTAGTGTGACACAGGTAACATAGAGGCTTTTTCTTGACCCCTAGGAGTCAATTTGTTAAAGTGAATATATTTTGGACTTTTATAGTCCTTTTTTCCTATTATATATATTTGTTTAGAACTAGAGATGAGCGAACTTACAGTAAATTCGATTCGTCACGAACTTCTCGGCTCGGCAGTTGATGACTTTTCCTGCATAAATGAGTTCAGCTTTCCGGTGCTCCTGTGGGCTGGAAAAGGTGGATACAGTCCTAAGAGACTCTTTCCTAGGACTGTATCCACCTTTTCCAGCCCACCGGAGCACCTGAAGGCTGAACTAATTTAGGCAGGAAAGGTCATCAACTGTCGAGCCGAGAAGCTCGTGACGAATCGAATTTACTGTAAGTTCGCTCATCTCTATTTAGAATTAGTTTTTCTGTTTTTTCCTCGCATCAAAGAGGAAGACTGTTACCTGTGCATACCTTATATTACCTGTGCTGTCTGATGATTGGCTACTGTTCATACCTAATTTTCATATTGTCAGTTTTTTTTCTCTAAGGGTAGGTTCACACTAGCAGATCCCCAGCACATATTACACTGCGGATCCGCTGCTAAAGGACCACTGTATGGTGCCTTTACATGTGCCTCGGAGCCGCAATACGCCACTACGAGCAGACACACTTAAGGCGATGTGCAAGTCACTGCGCATGCGCGCTAGGCCGAGAGCTGCGGTGATGTGCGAGTATACAGCGTATGTGCGCGGCAGCTCGCACTTCGCAGTGTGTCTGCTCGTAGCGGCGTATTGCGGCTCCGAGCAGGCACATGTAAAGGCACCATACAGCGGTCCTTCAGAGGCGGATCTGCAGGGTAGTATGCACTGGGGATCCGCTCGTGTGAACATACCCTTAAAGGGGTACTCCGGCGCTAAGACATCTTATCCCCTATCCAAAGGATAGGGAAGAAGATGCCTGATCACGGGGGTCGATGACAAATAAATAAATAAACTACTTTCATCTATTCCAGACTCCTAGAATCTACGGGGATAAGATGTCTTAGCACCGGAGTACTCCTTTAATGTTATCTGTTAACCCTTGCTGCTATATTTTATCAGTAAAGAAGAGATGGCATAATGTTCACCTCCTGTCTTTAATAACATCTATATTTTCTGTCATCAAGGATAGGAAAATCTCCAATTGTTTTGAGTCCTTAGGGGGTTAAATTTTTATTGGGGGAGGGCTTTTTTACTTTTTATGTCCCCCATAGAGGACTATTTATAGCAATCATCAGATTGATGAGACTGGTCAGAGCTTTACATACATCATTTCTACATCATACATACAAAAATAACAATGTCATATCTCCGCCTATATACACATATCAATATATCATATATAAAGTAACATTAAACCACTTTACATCAAATCCCCAAGATCACAAGAAGAGGGGGGGGGGGGGGGGGCGGAAGAGATGGAAAAAAATAAAAAAATAAACTACTTTCATCTATTCCGGAATCTCCTAGAATCTCTGCTTTATGTTTAATGTCTGAGTTGTCTCATGTCTACCAAGCTCTGCTTTAGTTGTGAAACATTTTCTACATTCTAAACATGAATGTGGCTTCTCTCATGTCCAACAAGACCTGATTTACGTAAAGCATATCCCACATTCTGAACATGATTGTGACAAGATGGGATTTCTGTAAAAAAAACAAAAAAACATTTCCCACATTCTGAACATGAATGCGGCTTCTATACTGTGACTTCTCTCACATATAACAAGATATGATTTAGTTAAGAAACATTTCCCACATTCTGAACATTAAAATGACTTCTCTCCTGGGTGATGTCTTGCAAGATTCGCTTTAGTTATGAAACATTTTATACATTCTGAACATGAAAATTATTTTTGTCCAGTGTGACATCTCTCATGTCTACACAGATGTGATTTAGTTCTAAAACATTTCCCACATTGTGAACATGAATACGGCTTTTCTCCTGTGTGAATTCTCTCATGCTTAGCAAGCTCTGATTTAGTTCTAAAACATTTACTACATTCTAAACATGAATATGGTCTCTCTCCTGTGTGACTTCTCTTATGTATAACAAGCTCTGATTTAGTTTTAAAACATCTACTACATTCTAAACATGAATATGGTCTCTCTCCTGTGTGAATTCTCTTATGTATAACAAGATCTGAATGCTCTCTAAAACATTTCCTACATTCTGAACACGAAAATGGCTTCTCTCCTGTGTGACTTCTCACATGTCTAACAAGATCTGATTTAGCTCCAAAACATTTCTCACATTCTGAACATGAATGTAGATTCTCTCCTGTGTGACTTCTCTGATGTCTAACAAGCGCTCCTTTAGTTCTAAAATATTTCTCACATTCTAAACATGAAAATGGCTTCTCTCCTGTGTGAGTTCTCTGATGTATAACAAGATCTGAATGCTCTCTAAAACATTTCCTACATTCTGAACACGAAAATGGCTTCTCTCCTGTGTGACTTCTCACATGTCTAACAAGATCTGATTTAGCTCCAAAACATTTCTTACATTCTGAACATGAAAATGGCTTCACTCCTGTGTGACTTCTCTCGTGTCTAACAAGCTCTCCTTTAGTTCTAAAATATTTCCCACATTCTAAGCATAAAAATGCTTTCTCTCCTGTGTGAATTCTCTCGTGTAGAACAAGCTCGCCTTTAGTCCTAAAACATTTCCCACATTCTAAACATGAAAATGGCTTCTCTTTTATGTGAGTTCTCTGATGTCTTTTAAGCTCCGCTTTAGTTGTAAAACATTTCATACATTCTGAACATGAATGTGGCTTCTCTCCTGTGTGACTTCTCTCATGTCTAACAAGATGCGATTTACATGTAAAACATTTATCACATTCTGAACATGAATGTAGCTTCTCTCCTGTGTGAATTCTCTCATGTAACACAAGAAGTGATTTATGTTTAAAGCATTTCCCACATTCTGAACATAAATATGGCTTCTCTACTGTATGAGTTCTCTCATGTATAGTAAGATCTGATTGCCTTAAACAGCATTGTCCACAATCTGAACACACATACAGCTTCTTTCTGTGTGTAACAATGTGTGGTTGGTCAGGAGAAGGTTCCTCATGATCAGGGGGATTATTATAGGATAGATCTGGATGGACATTAGGGGTAAGGAGGTCTTCTCCTGAGGAGCGCTCCATGATCTCTCCATCTTCTTGTTTATTATTCAGGGATAACAGGACGTTTCCCTCATTCTTACTGGGATTTCCTATTGGGAAATAAAATAACAGAATCCATTATTATCCAAACTACAAAGTAGAGGAATTGATAACATTTCTATTGGGCAGGAAACACACGCAGTTTTTTTTTCATGCAGTTTATGGAGTAGACTCCTCCTCCTTTCAGACCATTAAGGTCACATGACCACATTTACATATTAAAGAGAAAGTAATCCAATCATCTGCTCCCTGTCAGTCACATGACTAAAAGAACCAGGTGAATATAAAACAACAAGTATCCATCACATCCCCATACAACATATATATTATACTGTCTGCAAAAGAAGAAGAGAAAAACCCCAATCTACAAGACCCTAATTAATTAAGTATATACAGGTAATGACACGATTGTTACTTAAGCCTTTACCTGCATCGGATTCTGTTGATATTGTGAATTTAGCTCTGAAATTTGTTAACCCTTTGATTCTCGATTCTGTACCTTTGCTGTCCTCTTGGATTTCTGATCCGACTTGTTTCCTATCCTTTCTGTTTGTTTGTCTCTCTCCGTTATTGTATTTAGTGCGTGTTAACCCACTGTGTTCTGTTTCTCTCTGACCTTACTGTATTGCTGTAGTTTGTTATTTTGACCTGTAATGTCCCTGCACTGATTCAGAGTAGGGACCGTCTTCTAGTTGTGGAGTCGCTGTTTAGGGTAAGTATGAAATAGACAGGGACGGGTTCTGGGTGAGAATTAGAGAGCTCTGTATCCCTGCCCGTATGTGACGCCCATTTCTTATTCTGCTGGAGGGATGAACTTCTTATAAATCTCAAATTCCATGAAGGAAACTTCTGAATTGAATCCATCTGTGTGAATAATGGCCGATCCTGATCATTGGGGGAAGTAATACCTATTGTTGGACTTTCTTAGGGGTCTTCTCCCTCCGGACACATTACATCCTCTGATAGACACCATTTCTCCCCTTTCTCCTGACTCTGGAGAAGATCTGTGAGATTTGCTGTGAATGACCCAAAAGGGGTAAAAGACAAACAAACACAGGAGACCTCATGGGGTCATACCAGGCAAAAAACCCAAATCCAATCTATCGGCCCCTGTGTGGCTGCTCAGAGCGGCGTATTGCTGCTGCGAGCAGGCCGGGGGCGGGGAAGGCAGCTGGACGCACACTATGGGACGGGTCACCGGCGGATCCACATTGTAAAATTTGCTGTGGATCCTTTACGTGTGACACTACCCTTACACCGATTCAGTACATTACTTCAGCCGTTCATCACATCTGGTGACCACAAATACTGCCCCTAGTGTTATACCTGGAGCATGACAGGACCCATAGATGACCTTGGAGAGGATCTCTATATAGTCATCTCCCTCAGGTCCTGACTATACATAACACAGGGGATCACTGGGGCCTGAAGGGTTAATGTAATGTAGATCTAAGGTGGAGCCTCCCCTGAAGACACCTCTGAATTCCCTCTGTAATCCATTACTACATACCTTGGACAACACCTCCCGGAAGTGTTACCCACCTGGGACAACACCTCCTGGCATTATTACATACCTGGGACAACACCTCCTGGCATTATTACATACCTGGGACAACACCGCCTGGAATTATTACACACCTGGGACAACACCTCCTGGAATTATTACATACCCGGGACAACACCTCCTGGAATTATTACACACCTGGGACAACACCTCCTGGAATTATTACATACCTGGGGTAACACCTCCAGGAATTTCCTCCTTCACGTCCCTCATACACGGGTGATGGCCCCTCATCCTCTCTTCTTCATCCTCCACTTTATTATTAGTCAGATCTCCCCCCTGATGTGACATATAGAACAATTCACTACAATACAGCAGACAGGAGGAGCAACAAAGACCCCCAAAATCTATCCCCACATCTATGACTGCAGGACCCCCCTATAGAGATATAGGATCAGCCTCATCTACCTGATGCTTCTCTGGGACATTTCCCTCTGGACAGTCCTGGGAATACAGAGGGCGGGGACACCTCTCGGGTGGATTTCTATCAATGACTCCATCTGTAGGGAACACACAGTGAGAAATAGATTATTCCATGTGATGATCAGATGATGGGTGTAGTAGTATCTGTAGTAGTAAATGGGACTACTTAAAAGACGCTTTATTGAAGGCAACAGAAAATGCACTAGACTTGTCAGTAAAAGCAGAAAAAGGAAGAGACCCCTGTGGTACTCAGCAGAAGTGGCCAAAATCATAAAAAACAAAAAACTAGCATTTAGTAATTATAAAACAACCCAGAGCAATGAAGATCGGGAAATCTACAAGACTAGGCAGAAAGAGGCCAAACAAGTTATAAGAACTTCTAAAGTACAGGCAGAAGAAAAACTAGCTGAGTCTGTGAAAAAGGGGGTAAGACATTCCTCAGATATATAAATGAAAAAAGGAAATTAAAACAAGGAATAACTAAATTAAAAACAAAGGAAGGAAGGTATGTAGAAGAGAATAAGGGGCGAGCCGACTGCCTTAATGATGACTTCTCTTCAGTTTATACAGAAGAAAAAGAAGGAAAAGGACCTCCATTAGAGAGAAAAACTAAGGAATCGTTTGATGCATGTGTCTTTACAGAGGAAGAGGTTCTACGTTTGCTTTCTAAAGTGAAGACAAATAAATCACAGGGGCCTGATGGGATACATCCAAAATTATTAAAAAAGAGTTTAGTGGTGAGCGAGCAAAACCGTTAGCAGATTTATATAACCAATCAATGGTAACAGGAGCCGTCCCGGAAGATTGGAAATTAGCAAATGTTGTGCCCATTCACAAGAAAGGATGTAAGGAGGAATCAAGCAACTATAAGCCAGTAAGTCTGACATCAATAGTGGGGAAATTAATGGAAACCCTACTAAAGTATAGGATTGTGGAACTTCTAAGAGAGATCTTCAGGGAGATCATGTCACTAATCTTATTGATTTTTTTTGACTGGGTGACTAAAATAATAGATGGGGGAGGGGCAGTATAGTAATGAAATAATAGATGGCGGAGGGGCAGAAGACATCGCAGATCTAGTTTTTAGAAAGGCTTTTGACACTGTCCCACATAGAAGACTTATCAATAAACTACAGTCATTGAGCTTGGACTCCAATATTGTTGAGTGGATTAGTCAGTGGCTGAGTAACAGACAACAGAGGGTTGTAGTGAATGGAGAATATTCAGAGCACGGTCTTGTCACCAGTGGGGGCCTCAGGGATCTGTACTGGGACCAATATTGTTTAATATCTTCATTAGTGATATTACAGAAGGTCTCAATGGTTTTGGTCTTTTTGCTGATGACACAAAGATATGTAACAGGGTTGATGTTCCTGGAGGGATCCGCCAAATGGAAAAGGATTTAGGCAAACTAGAAGAATGGTCAGAACTCTGGCAACTGAAATTTAATGTGGATAAGTGCAAGATAATGCACCTGGGGCATAAAAACCCTCAGGCAGAATATAGATTATTTGACACAGTCCTGACCTCAGTATCTGAGGAGAGGGATTTAGGAGAAATTATTTCAGAAGACTTAAAGGTAGGAAAACAATGTGATAGAGCAGCAGGAAATACTAACAGAATGCTTGGATGTATAGGGAGAGGTATAAGCAGTAGAGGGAGGTGTTCATGGGTGTATATGGAGAGGTATAAGCAGTAGAAAGAGAGAGGTGCTCATGCCGCTGTACAGAACACTGGTGAGACCTCACTTGGAGTATTGTGCGCAGTACTGGAGGCCGTATCTCCAGAAGGATATAGATACTCTAGAGAGAGTTCAGAGAAGATACAAAACTAGTACATGGATTGCAGGATAAAACTTACCAGGAAAGGTTAAAGAACCTTAACATGTATAGAAGAAAGAGACAGAGGGGATATGATAGAGACTTTATATACATAAAGGGAATCAACATGGTAAAGGAGGAGAGCATATTTAAAAGAAGAAAAACTACCACAAGAGGACAGAGTTTTAAATTAGAGGGGCAAAGGTTTCTGCAGTAATATGAGGAAGTATTACTTTACTGAGAGAGTAGTGGATGCATGGAATAGCCTTCCTGCAGAAGTGGTCGCTGCAAATACAGTGAAGGAGTTTAAACATGCATGGGATAAGCATAAAGCTATCCTTCATATAAGATAGAGATAGGTATAAGGCTATCCTTCATATAAGATAGAGATAGGTATAATGCTATCCTTCATATAAGATATGGATAAGCATAAAGCTATCCTTCATATAAGATAGGGATAGGTATAATGCTATCCTTCATATAAGATAGGGATAAGCATAAGGCTATCCTTCATATAAGATAGGGATAGGTATAAGGCTATCCTTCATATAAGATAGGGATAGGTATAATGCTATCCTTCATATAAGATAGGGATAAGCATAAGGCTATCCTTCATATAAGATAGGGATAAGCATAAGGCTATCCTTCATATAAGATAGGGATAGGTATAAGGCTATCCTTCATATAAGATAGGGATAAGCATAAGGCTATCCTTCATATAAGATAGGGATAAGCATAAGGCTATCCTTCATATAAGATAGAGATAGGTATAAGGCTATCCTTTATATAAGATAGGGATAGGTATAAGGTTATCCTTCATATAAGATAGGGATAGGTATAAGGCTATCCTTCATATAAGATAGAGATAGGTATAAGGCTATCCTTCATATAAGATAGAGATAGGTATAAGGCTATCCTTCATATAAGATAGGGCCCGGGACTATTCATAGTATTCAGATTATTGGGCAGACTAGATGGGCCAAATGGTTCTTATCTGCCGACACATTCTATGTTTCTATGTATCTAGGAGACCCTCCACCAATAAAAGTCTCCCCCTCCTTACACTGCTGATCGGCCCCGAAATCCGTCTCCTCTTCTGGTTCAACTTTAACCTCAACCTTAATATCCATCAGATCTTCACCCTAAAGAGAAAAAAGAAAAAACAAAATAAAAGGGGCTCCCGAAATCCACCATAACCTGGGGGGGCACACGGCCCCATGGTCCCCAGTATACATGTCCCCCTCCTCCTTATTTCCTTCTTCCTCCTTTATCTCCACAGGTTGTTTTCCTCAGTTATTCTGCCCGGTAACAGCTGTTCTGCTGAGAGATGGATTCCTGCTTCTGATTGGAGGATCAGATTCTGCCCGGTAACCATGATCTTCTGCCCAGCGATGCTCCAGCCCAACAACAGCATTCTGATTGGCTGGAGGCCCATTGGCGGGAAAAGTATTTCCCTTCTATACTGGGCTGTGGTGTCTCCAGCTCAGTCACCTGTGGGAAGATTAGAAGAAGCCCCGCCCTCCCCCTTTTATTTCACTTTCCTTTCCATCACAATGTTTTATAGAAGAGGTAAGTGACCCGAGAAGTCATGGGGGACATGTCTATTATTATATCTTATTGGGGTTCTGGTATTTTATTACTACGACTTTGGTTTGAGGATTTGGTATTTTGATCAAAGTTATTTATTTATTCTTGTGCAGAGCCGGGGCGCTAGGCAGGAGATTCCCCTTTAATTCAAATTGGACCTATGGTGCATGATCAGGGGTTCAATCACTTTATGGTCATATTTTGGAGACTTTAACGCAATCTACCTGATGCTTCTCTTGGACATTTCTCTCTGGACAGTCCTGGGAATACAGAGGACATGGACACCTCTCGGGTGGATTTCTATCAATGACTCCATCTGTAGGGAACACACAGGGAATGAATACATCAGTGCTGCTGGATACATTTCTATGTTACTAGGTAGTGTGAGTGATATCTATATATATTTGTCTCTTCTTACCTTGTGATGTGAGGGGCCGGTGATCCTCCATCATGTCCTGGTACAGATCCTTGTGTCCTTCTACATACTCCCACTCCTCCATGGAGAAATAGACCGCAACATCCTGACACCTTATAGGAACCTGACACACAATGATACAGTCATCACCAGACCCCTCCATTACTATATAATGTCCCAGCAGTGTCACCTCTCTAATCATCACCAGACCCCTCCATTACTGTATAATGTCCCAGCAGTGTCACCTCTCCAGTCATCACCAGACCCCTCCATTACTGTATAATGTCCCAGCAGTGTCACCTCTCCAGTCATCACCAGACCCCTCCATTACTGTATAATGTCCCAGCAGTGTCACCTCTCCAGTCATCACCAGACCCCTCCATTACTGTATAATGTCCCAGCAGTGTCACCTCTCCAGTCATCATCAGACCCCTCCATTACTGTATAATGTCCCAGCAGTGTCACCTCTCCAGTCATCACCAGACCCCTCCATTACTGTATAATGTCCCAGCAGTGTCACCTCTCCAGTCATCACCAGACCCCTCCATTACTGTATAATGTCCCAGCAGTGTCACCTCTCCAGTCATCACCAGACCCCTCCATTACTGTATAATGTCCCAGCAGGGTCACCTCTCCAGTCATCACCAGACTCCTCCATTACTGTATAATGTCCCAGCAGTGTCACCTCTCCAGTCATCACCAGACCCCTCCATTACTGTATAATGTCCCAGCAGTGTCACCTCTCCAGTCATCACCAGACCCCTCCATTACTGTATAATGTCCCAGCAGTGTCACCTCTCCAGTCATCACCAGACCCCTCCATTACTGTATAATATCCCAGCAGTGTCACCTCTCCAGTCACCACCAGACCCCTCCATTACTGTATAATGTCCCAGCAATGTCACCTCTCCAGTCACCACCAGACCCCTCCATTACTGTATAATGTCCCAGCAGTGTCACCTCTCTAATCATCACCAGACCCCTCCATTACTGTATAATGTCCCAGCAGGGTCACCTCTCCAGTCACCACCAGACCCCTCCATTACTGTATAATGTCCCAGCAGGGTCACCTCTCCAGTCAGCAGCTCAGTGATCCTGTGGATGATTTCCAGGATCTTCTCCCCATGTATCAGTGAGTGAGGTGGAGGCTCCGTGATGGGGCCCCGGGCCCTGCTCCATCCTCCTGACTCATGGAGATGGATGCTGGGGACCACACACTCCCCCCATGTCTTCTTCATTATGGTGTAATCCTGTGTATGGAGAGAGACAATGAGGGGACTGACCCCAGTATTCCTCTCCCACTACAAAGAGGAGATTGTGCCCCCTGTATAGAGCTCTAGTGAGCACATCTGGAATACTGGGGTCAGTTCTGGAGACCTCACCTACAAAGAGACATCCAGAACATAGAGCGGCTCCAAAGATGGGGGGCCAACAATGGTGGAAATGTAGATGGGGGGCCAACAATGGTGGAAATGTAGATGGGGGGCCAACAATGGTGGAAATGTAGATGGGGGGCCAACAATGGTGGAAATGTAGATGGGGGGCCAACAATGGTGGAAATGTAGATGGGGGGCCAACAATGGTGGAAATGTAGATGGGGACAACAATGGTGGAAATGTAGATGAGGGGCCAACAATGGTGGAAATGTAGATGGGGGGACAACAATGGTGGAAATGTAGATGGGGGGACAACAATGGTGGAAATGAAGATGGGGGACAACAATGGTGGAAATGTAGATGGGTCACCTCACCTCTCCGGTCAGCAGGTGGAGGATCTCCAAGGTGAAATGTAATATTCTCTTAGTCATCTCATTCCTGTCCTTGTCCATCCTTGGGGGTCATTCAGGAGAAGAGGAGACAACTGGGTCAGCTGGAGGGGAATAGTTCTGCCGAGACCTATATGGGAGAGGAAGGGGCCCTAAATCAGACAGGGACCACATCATATGTCACATACACATCCTCACTTATGATATATATCATACAGGGGTCACCTCATATATCACATACACATCCTCACTTATTATATATATATCATACAGGGGTCACATCATATATCACATACACATCCTCACTTATTATATATATATCATACAGGGATCACATCATATATCACATACACATCCTCACTTATTATATATATATCACACAGGGGTCACATGATATGTCATCCAGGGATCACATCATATATGACATACACATCCTCACTTATTATATATATCATACAGGGGTCACATCATATATCACATACACATCCTCACTTATATATATCTTACAGGGATCACATCATATATTACATACACATCCTCACTTATTATATATATCATACAGGGATCACATATGTCACATACACATCCTCACTTATATATATATCATACAGGGATCACATATATCACATACACATCCTCACTTATTATATATATCATACAGGGGTCACATCATATATCACATACACATCCTCACTTATTATATATATCATACAGGGATCACATCATATATTACATACACATCCTCACTTATTATATATATCGTACAGGGATCACATCATATGTCACATACACATCCTCACTTATATATATATATATCATACAGGGATCACATATGTCACATACAAATCCTCACTTATATATATATATATATCATACAGGGGTCACATCATATATCACATACACATCCTCACTTATATATATACAGGGGTCACATCATATATCACATACACATCCTCACTTATTATATATATCATACAGGGATCACATCATATGTCACATACACATCCTCACTTATATATATTATACAGGGATCACATCATATGTCACATACACATCCTCACTTATTATATATATCATACAGGGATCACATCATATGTCACATACACATCGTCACTTATTATATATATCATACAGGGATCACATCATATATCACATACACATCCTCACTTATTATATATATCATACAGGGATCACATCATATATTACATACACATCCTCACTTATTATATATATCATACAGGGATCACATCATATGACACATACACATCCTCACTTATTATATATATCATACAGGGGTCACATCATATCACATACAAATCCTCACTTATTATATATATCATACAGGGATCACATCATATATCACATACACATCCTCACTTATTATATATGTCATACAGGGATCACATCATATGTCACATACACATCCTCACTTATTATATATATATAGATCATACAGGGATCACATCATATGTCACATACACATCCTCACTTATTATATATATAAGTGAGGATGTGTATGTGATATATGATGTGATCCCTGTATGATATATATATATAATAAGTGAGGATGTGTATGTGACATATGATGTGACCCCTGTATGATATATATAAGTGAGGATGTGTATGTGATATATGATGTGACCCCTGTATAATATATATAATAAGTGAGGATGTGTATGTGATATATGATGTGACCCCTGTATGATATATATAATAAGTGAGGATGTGTATGTGATATATGATGTGACCCCTGTATGATATATATAAGTGAGGATGTTTATGTGATATATGATGTGACCCCTGTATAATATATATATATATATATATATATATCTATATATAAGTGAGGATGTGTATGTGACATATGATGTGATCCCTGTATATATATATATATATATATATATATATATATATATATATATATATATATATATAATAAGTGAGGATGTGTATGTGATATATGATGTGACCCCTGTATGATATATATAAGTGAGGATGTGTATGTGATATATGATGTGATCCCTGTATGATATATATAATAAGTGAGGATGTGTATGTGACATATGATGTGATCCCTGTATGATATATATAATAAGTGAGGATGTGTATGTGACATATGATGTGACCCCTGTATGATATATATATAATAAGTGAGGATGTGTATGTGACATATGATGTGACCCCTGTATGATATATATATAATAAGTGAGGATGTGTATGTGACATATGATGTGACCCCTGTATGATATATATATAATAAGTGAGGATGTGTATGTGACATATGATGTGATCCCTGTATGATATATAATAAGTGAGGATGTGTATGTGATATATGATGTGACCCCTGTATGATATACGGTATATAATAAGTGAGGATGTTTATGGGATATATGATGTGATCCCTGTATGATATATATATATATATAATAAGTGAGGATGTGTATGTGATATATGATGTGATCCCTGTATGATATATATATATATATATATATATATATATATATATATATATATATATATATATATATAATAAGTGAGGATGTGTATGTGATATATGATGTGACCCCTGTATGATATATATAATAAGTGAGGATGTGTATGTGATATATGATGTGACCCCTGTATAATCTATATAGTAAGTGAGGATGTGTATGTGATATATGATGTGACCCCTGTATGATATATATATAATAAGTGAGGATGTGTATGTGATATATGATGTGATCCCTGTATGATATATATAAGTGAGGATGTGTATGTGACATATGATGTGATCCCTGTATGATATATATATAATAAGTGAGGATGTAAATGTGACATATGATGTGATCCCTGTATGATATATATATAATAAGTGAGGATGTGTATGTGATATATGATGTGACCCCTGTATGATGTATAATAAGTGAGGATGTGTATGCGACATATGATGTGATCCCTGTATGATATATATAATAAGTGAGGATGTGTATGTGATATATGATGTGACCCCTGTATGATATACGGTATATAATAAGTGAGGATGTGTATGGGATATATGATGTGATCCCTGTATGATATATATATATAATAAGTGAGGATGTGTATGTGATATATGATGTGATCCCTGTATGATATATATAATAAGTGAGGATGTGTATATGTGATATATGATGTGATCCCTGTATAATATATATAATAAGTGAGGATGTGTATGTGATATATGATGTGACCACTGTATGATATATATATATAATAAGTGAGGATGTGTATGTGATATATGATGTGATCCCTGTATGATATATATAATAAGTGAGGATGTGTATGTGATATATGATGTGATCCCTGTATGATATATATAATAAGTGAGGATGTGTATGTGATATATGCTGTGATCAATGTATGATATATATAATATCGCATACACATCCTCACTTATTATATATATATATCATACAGGGATCACATCATATATCACATACACATCCTCACTTATTATATATATATATATCATACAGGGATCACATCATATATCCCATAAACATCCTCACTTATTATATACCGTATATCATACAGGGGTCACATCATATATCACATACACATCCTCACTTATTATATATCATACAGGGGTCACATCATATATCACATATACATCCTCACTTATTATATATATATCATACAGGGGTCACATCATATGTCACATACACATCCTCACTTATGATATATATCATACAGGGACCACATCATATATCACATACACATCCTCACTTATTATATATATCATACAGGGATCACATCATATATCACATACACATCCTCACTTATTATATATATCATACAGGGACCACATCATATATCACATACACATCCTCACTTATTATATATATATCATACAGGGATCACATCATATATCACATACACATCCTCACTTATTATATATATCATACAGGGGTCACATCATATATCACATACACATCCTCACTTATTATATATATATCATACAGGGATCACATCATATGTCACATACACATCCTCACTTATATATATCATACAGGGATCACATCATATGTCACATACACATCCTCACTTATTATACATCATACAGGGGTCACATCATATATCACATACACATCCTCACTTATATATATATCATACAGGGGTCACATCATATATCACATATACATACTCACTTATTATATATATATATCATACAGGGGTCACATCATATGTCACATACACATCCTCACTTATTATATATATCATACAGGGATCACATCATATGTCACATATACATCCTCACTTATATATATATCATACAGGGATCACATCATATGTCACATACACATCCTCACTTATATATATCATACAGGGATCACATCATATATCACATACACATCCTCACTTATATATATATATATATATATATTATACAGGGGTCACATCATATATCACATACACATCCTCACTTATATATATATCATACAGGGATCACATCATATATCACACACATCCTCACTTATTATATATATCATACAGGGATCACATCATATATCACATACACATCCTCACTTATTATATATATCATACAGGGATCACATCATATAATACATACACATCCTCACTTATATATATCATACAGGGATCACATATATCACATACACATCCTCACTTATTATATATATCATACAGGGATCACATCATATGACACATACACATCCTCACTTATTATATATATCATACAGGGATCACATCATATATCACATACACATCTTCACTTATATATATATATCATACAGGGATCACATCATATATCACATACACATCCTCACTTATTATATATATCATACAGGGGTCACATCATATATCACATACAAATCCTCACTTATTATATATATCAAACAGGGATCACATCATATATCACATACCTCACTTATTATATATGTCATACAGGGATCACATCATATGTCACATACACATGCTCACTTATTATATATATATATATATATATATATATATCATACAGGGATCACATCATATATCACATACACATCCTCACTTATTATATATCATACAGGGATCACATCATATATCACATACACATCCTCACTTATTATATATATATATATACCATACAGGGGTCACATCATATATCACATACACATCCTCACTTATTATATATATCATACAGGGGTCACATCATATATCACATACACATCCTCACTTATTATATATATATATCATACAGGGGTCACATCATATATCACATACACATCCTCACTTATATATATATATAATACAGGGATCACATCATATATCACATACACATCCTCACTTATATATATATATATATATATATCATACAGGGGTCACATCATATATCACATACACATCCTCACTTATTATATATATCTTACAGGGGTCACATCATATCATATACACATCCTCACATATATATCATACAGGGATCACATCATATATCATATACACATCCTCACTTATATATATATATCATACAGGGATCACATCATATATCACATACACATCCTCACTTATATATATCATACAGGGATCACATCATATATCACATACACATCCTCACTTATATATATATATCATACAGGGGTCACATCATATGTCACATACACATCCTCACTTATTATATATATCATACAGGGATCACATCATATATCACATACACATCCTCACTTATATATATATATATTATACAGGGATCACATCATATATCACATACACATCCTCACTTATATATATCATACAGGGATCACATCATATATCACATACACATCCTCACTTATTATATATATCATACAGGGATCACATCATATATCACATACACATCCTCACTTATTATATATATATCATACAGGGGTCACATCATATATCACATACACATCCTCACTTATATATATCATACAGGGATCACATCATATATCACATACACATCCTCACTTATTATATATATCATACAGGGATCACATCATATATCACATACACATCCTCACTTATATATATCATACAGGGATCACATCATATATCACATACACATCCTCACTTATTATATATATCATACAGGGATCACATCATATATCACATACACATCCTCACTTACTATATACTAGCTGAGTACCCAGCGTTGCCCGGTTTTTCCTTCCTAATCCTTGTTGGGGAGGAAAATAAACAAAGGAGGAAGCTTTTGACTTCATATCCCGTCCTCCTATCCCGACCTGTAATATGTGACCAGGTAATGAAATTTCTCCAGCCGTACAGAAGTTATGTGGGAACATACATTTCCCATTGATTTGCATGGGACTTTAAACAAAAAACCCGACCCTCACAAATGGGGGTAGTTAAGGGTTAAATTAACTATCCTATATTTTAAGTGGACATATAAGTAACATGTGACCAAGTATTATGGAAATATCTCCAGCCGTTTGGAAGTTCTGCAGTAACATATATTTCCCATAGACTTGTATAGGACTTTAAACATAAGCCCCGCCCCTGGCAAATGGGGGTGAGTAAGGGTTAAATCACTGATCCTATGTTTGTTGATGACATATAAGTAACATGTGACCAAGTGTAATGGTAATGTCTACAGCCGTATGGACATGATGCTGGAAAATACACACATATATACACATACACACATATAAAACTCAACGTGTGTGTGTATGTATGTATATATGTGTGTGTATATATGTATATATGTGTATGTTCCAGCATCATGTCCAAACGGCTAAAGATATTACCATTACACTTGGTCACATCTTACTTATATGTCACCAACAAACATAGGATCAGTGATTTAACCCTTACTCACCCCCATTTGCCAGGGGCGGGGCTTATGTATAAAGTCCCATACAAGTCTATGGGAAATATATGTTACTGCAGAACTTCCAAACGGCTGGAGATATTTCCATAATACTTGGTCACATGTTACTTATATGTCCACTTAAAATATAGGATAGTTAATTTAACCATTAACTACCCCCATTTGTGAGGGTCAGGGTTTTTTGTTTAAAGTCCCATGCAAATCAATGGGAAATGTATGTTCCCACATAACTTCTGTACGGCTGGAGATATTTCATTACCTGGTCACATATTACAGGTCAGGATATGAGGACGGGATATGAAGTCAAAAGCTTCCTCCTTTGTTTATTTTCCTCCCCAACAAGGATTAGGAAGGAAAAACCGGGCAACGCTGGGTACTCCGCTAGTATATAGTAAGTGAGGATGTGTATGTGATATATGATGTGATCCCTGTATGATATATATAATAAGTGAGGATGTGTATGTGATATATGATGTGATCCCTGTATGATATATATAATAAGTGAGGATGTGTATGTGATATATGATGTGACCCCTGTATGATATATATATAATAAGTGAGGATGTGTATGTGATATATGATGTGACCCCTGTATGATATATATAAGTGAGGATGTGTATGTGATATATGATGTGATCCCTGTATGATATATATATAATAAGTGAGGATGTGTATGTGAGATATGATGTGACCCCTGTATAATATATATAATAAGTGAGGATGTGTATGTGATATATGATGTGATCCCTGTATGATATATATATATATAAGTGAGGATGTGTATGTGATATATGATGTGACCCCTGTATAATATATATATAATAAGTGAGGATGTGTATGTGATATATGATGTGATCCCTGTATGATATATATATAATAAGTGAGGATGTGTATGTGATATATGATGTGATCCCTGTATGATATATATATATAAGTGAGGATGTGTATGTGATATATGATGTGACCCCTGTATAATATATATAATAAGTGAGGATGTGTATGTGATATATGATGTGACCCCTATATAATATATATAATAAGTGAGGATGTGTATGTGATATATGATGTGACCCCTGTATGATATATATAAGTGAGGATGTGTATGTGATATATGATGTGATCCCTGTATAATATATATAATAAGTGAGGATGTGTATGTGATATATGATGTGACCCCTATATAATATATATAATAAGTGAGGATGTGTATGTGATATATGATGTGACCCCTGTATGATATATATAAGTGAGGATGTGTATGTGATATATGATGTGATCCCTGTATAATATATATAATAAGTGAGGATGTGTATGTGATATATGATGTGACCCCTGTATGATATATATATAATAAGTGAGGATGTGTATGTGATATATGATGTGATCCCTGTATGATATATATAATAAGTGAGGATGTGTATGTGATATATGATGTGATCCCTGTATAATATATATAATAAGTGAGGATGTGTATGTGATATATGATGTGACCCCTGTATGATATATATATATAATAAGTGAGGATGTGTATGTGATATGATGTGACCCCTGTATAATATATATATAAGTGAGGATGTGTATGTGACATATGATGTGATCCCTGTATGATATATATAATAAGTGAGGATGTGTATGTGACATATGATGTGACCCCTGTATGATATATAATAAGTGAGGATGTGTATGTGATATATGATGTGAGCCCTGTATGATATATATAATAAGTGAGGATGTGTATGTGATATATGATGTGACCCCTGTATGATATATATAATAAGTGAGGATGTGTATGTGATATATGATGTGACCCCTGTATGATATATATATATAATAAGTGAGGATGTGTATGTGATATATGATGTGACCCCTGTATGATATATATATAATAAGTGAGGATGTGTACGTGATATATGATGTGATCCCTGTATGATATATATATAATAAGTGAGGATGTGTATGTGATATATGATGTGATCCCTGTATGATATATATATAATAAGTGAGGATGTGTATGTGACATATGATGTGACCCCTGTATAATATATTTAATAAGTGAGGATGTGTATGTGATATATGATGTGACCCCTGTATGATATATATAATAAGTGAGGATGTGTATGTGATATATGATGTGACCCCTGTATGATATATATAAGTGAGGATGTGTATGTGATATATGATGTGACCCCTGTATAATATATATAATAAGTGAGGATGTGTATGTGATATATGATGTGATCCCTGTATGATATATATATAATAAGTGAGGATGTGTATGCGATATTATATATATCATACATTGATCACAGCATATATCACATACACATCCTCACTTATTATATATATCATACAGGGGTCACATCATAAGTGAGGATGTGTATGTGATATATGATGTGATCCCTGTATGATATATATAATAAGTGAGGATGTGTATGTGATATATGATGTGATCCCTGTATGATATATATAATAAGTGAGGATGTGTATGTGATATATGATGTGACCCCTGTATAATATATATAATAAGTGAGGATGTGTATGTGACATATGATGTGATCCCTGTATGATATATATAATAAGTGAGGATGTGTATGTGATATATGATGTGACCCCTGTATGATATATATAATAAGTGAGGATGTGTATGTGATATATGATGTGATCCCTGTATGATATATATCATAAGTGAGGATGTGTATGTGATATATGATGTGACCCCTGTATGATATATATAATAAGTGAGGATGTGTATGTGATATATGATGTGATCCCTGTATGATATATATAATAAGTGAGGATGTGTATGTGATATATGATGTGACCCCTGTATGATATATATAATAAGTGAGGATGTGTATGTGATATATGATCATAGGCGTGCGCACGGGGTGTGCTGGGTGTGCCCAGGCACACCCTAATCAAGCCCAGGGAGGCATCCGAGGCCACCATGAGCAGATCGCAGAGGACCCCCCCGTCACATTCGGGACATCCCTGTGTCCCGAAAGATCTTTTCGGGACACAAGGATGTCCCGGTTACCTTTCTACAGTGGCCCCCGTGTTAACTGTCAAAACACAGGGGCCGCCGGGAAGTAGCGCACGCAGGGACGTCATTGACGTCCCGTGCGTGCGCCCATAGCAACAGAGGAGCGGAGATTCAAGGAAGAGGATGCGCGCGCCGGCAGGAATGGTAAGTGACCAACACGAGCTGGTGTGGGGGAAGCTATGTGGGGGAAACTATACTGCACCTAATGTGGGGAAAACTATACTGCACCTAATGTGGGGGAAACTATACTGCACCTAATGTGGGGGAAACTATACTGCACCTAATGTGGGGGAAACTATACTGCACCTAATGTGGGGGAAACTATACTGCACCTAATGTGGGGGAAACTATACTGCACCTAATGTGGGGGAAACTATACTGCACCTAATGTGGGGGAAACTATACTGCACCTAATGTGGGGGAAACTATACTGCACCTAATGTGGGGGAAACTATACTGCACCTAATGTGGGGGAAACTATACTGCACCTAATGTGGGGGAAACTATACTGCACCTAATGTGGGGGAAACTATACTGCACCTAATGTGGGGGAAACTATACTGCACCTAATGTGGGGGAACTATACTGCACCTAATGTGGGGGAACTATACTGCACCTAATGTGGAAAGATATACTGCACCTAATGTAGGGGAACTATACTGCACCTAATGTGGGGAAACTGTACTGCACCTAATGTGGAAAGATATACTGCACCTAATGTGGGGAACTATACTGCACCTAATGTGGGGGATCTATACTGCACCTAATGTGGGGGAACTGTACAGCACCTAATGTGGAAAGATATACTGCACCTAATGTGGGGAACTATACTGCACCTAATGTTGGGAGCTATACTGCACCTAATGTGGAGGAACTATACTGCACTTAATGTGGGGGAACTATACTGCACTTAATGTGGGGGAACTATACTGCACCTAATGTGGGGGAACTATACTGCACCTAATGTAGGGGAACTATACTGCACCTAATGTGGGGGAACTATACTGCACCTAATGTGGGGGAAACTATACTGCACCTAATGTGGGGGAAACTATACTGCACCTAATGTGGGGGAAACTATACTGCACCTAATGTGGGGAAAACTATACTGCACCTAATGTGGGGGAAACTATACTGCACCTAATGTGGGGGAAACTATACTGCACCTAATGTGGGGGAAACTATACTGCACCTAATGTGGGGGAACTATACTGCACCTAATGTGGGGGAAACTATACTGCACCTAATGTGGGGGAAACTATACTGCACCTAATGTGGGGGAAACTATACTGCACCTAATGTGGGGGAACTATACTGCACCTAATGTGGGGGAACTATACTGCACCTAATGTGGGGGAACTATACTGCACCTAATGTGGGGGAACTATACTGCACCTAATGTGGGGGAACTATACTGCACCTAATGTGGGGGAACTATACTGCACCTAATGTGGGGGAAAGTATACTGCACCTAATGTGGGGGAAAGTATACTGCACCTAATGTGGGGGAAAGTATACTGCACCTAATGTGGGGGAAAGTATACTGCACCTAATGTGGGGGAACTATACTGCACCTAATGTGGGGAGAACTATACTGCACCTAATGTGGGGAGAACTATACTGCACCTAATGTGGGGAAAACTATACTGCACCTAATGTGGGGAAAACTATACTGCACCTAATGTGGGGGAAAGTATACTGCACCTAATGTGGGGGAACTATACTGCACCTAATGTGGGGGAACTATACTGCACCTAATGTGGGGAGAACTATACTGCACCTAATGTGGGGAAAACTATACTGCACCTAATGTGGGGGAAACTATACTGCACCTAATGTGGGGGAAACTATACTGCACCTAATGTGGGGGAAACTATACTGCACCTAATGTGGGGGAAACTATACTGCACCTAATGTGGGGGAACTATACTGCACCTAATGTGGGGGAACTATACTGCACCTAATGTGGGGGAAACTATACTGCACCTAATGTGGGGGAAACTATACTGCACCTAATGTGGGGGAAACTATACTGCACCTAATGTGGGGAAAACTATACTGCACCTAATGTGGGGGAAAGTATACTGCACCTAATGTGGGGGAACTATACTGCACCTAATGTGGGGGAACTATACTGCACCTAATGTGGGGGAACTATACTGCACCTAATGTGGGGGAAAGTATACTGCACCTAATGTGGGGGAAAGTATACTGCACCTAATGTGGGGGAAAGTATACTGCACCTAATGTGGGGGAAAGTATACTGCACCTAATGTGGGGGAAAGTATACTGCACCTAATGTGGGGGAACTATACTGCACCTAATGTGGGGAGAACTATACTGCACCTAATGTGGGGAAAACTATACTGCACCTAATGTGGGGAAAACTATACTGCACCTAATGTGGGGAAAACTATACTGCACCTAATGTGGGGGAAAGTATACTGCACCTAATGTGGGGGAAAGTATACTGCACCTAATGTGGGGGAACTATACTGCACCTAATGTGGGGAGAACTATACTGCACCTAATGTGGGGAGAACTATACTGCACCTAATGTGGGGAAAACTATACTGCACCTAATGTGGGGAAAACTATACTGCACCTAATGTGGGGGAAAATACTGCACCTAATGTGGGGGAACTATACTGCACCTAATGTGGGGGAACTATACTGCACCTAATGTGGGGGAACTATACTGCCAGCCTAATGTGGGGGAACTATACTGCCAGCCTAATGTGGGGGAACTATACTGCCAGCCTAATGTGGGGGAACTATACTGCACCTAATGTGGGGGAACTATACTGCCCCTAATGTAGGGGAACTATACTGCACCTAATGTAGGGGAACTATACTGCACCTAATGTGGGGGAACTATACTGCACCTAATGTGGGGGAACTATACTGCACCTAATGTGGGGGAAACTATACTGCACCTAATGTGGGGGAAACTATACTGCACCTAATGTGGGGGAAACTATACTGCACCTAATGTGGGGGAAACTATACTGCACCTAATGTGGGGGAAACTATACTGCACCTAATGTGGGGGAACTATACTGCACCTAATGTGGGGGAACTATACTGCACCTAATGTGGGGGAACTATACTGCCAGCCTAATGTGGGGGAACTATACTGCCAGCCTAATGTGGGGGAACTATACTGCCAGCCTAATGTGGGGGAACTATACTGCACCTAATGTGGGGGAACTATACTGCACCTAATGTAGGGGAACTATACTGCACCTAATGTAGGGGAACTATACTGCACCTAATGTAGGGGAACTATACTGCACCTAATGTAGGGGAACTATACTGCACCAAATGTGGGGGAACTATACTGCACCTAATGTGGGGAGAACTATACTGCACCTAATGTGGGGAGAACTATACTGCACCTAATGTGGGGAGAACTATACTGCACCTAATGTGGGGAGAACTATACTGCACCTAATGTGGGGAGAACTATACTGCACCTAATGTGGGGAAAACTATACTGCACCTAATGTGGGGAAAACTATACTGCACCTAATGTGGGGGAAAGTATACTGCACCTAATGTGGGGGAAACTATACTGCACCTAATGTGGGGAGAACTATACTGCACCTAATGTGGGGAGAACTATACTGCACCTAATGTGGGGGAACTATACTGCACCAAATGTGGGGGAACTATACTGCACCAAATGTGGGGGAACTATACTGCACCTAATGTGGGGGAAACTATACTGCACCTAATGTGGGGGAAACTATACTGCACCTAATGTGGGGGAAACTATACTGCACCTAATGTGGGGGAACTATACTGCACCTAATGTGGGGGAACTATACTGCACCTAATGTGGGGGAACTATACTGCACCTAATGTGGGGGAAAGTATACTGCACCTAATGTGGGGGAAAGTATACTGCACCTAATGTGGGGGAAAGTATACTGCACCTAATGTGGGGGAAAGTATACTGCACCTAATGTGGGGGAACTATACTGCACCTAATGTGGGGAGAACTATACTGCACCTAATGTGGGGAGAACTATACTGCACCTAATGTGGGGAAAACTATACTGCACCTAATGTGGGGAAAACTATACTGCACCTAATGTGGGGGAAAGTATACTGCACCTAATGTGGGGGAAAGTATACTGCACCTAATGTGGGGGAACTATACTGCACCTAATGTGGGGGAACTATACTGCACCTAATGTGGGGAGAACTATACTGCACCTAATGTGGGGAGAACTATACTGCACCTAATGTGGGGAGAACTATACTGCACCTAATGTGGGGAAAACTATACTGCACCTAATGTGGGGGGAAATACTGCACCTAATGTGGGGGAAAATACTGCACCTAATGTAGGGGAACTATACTGCACCTAATGTGGGGGGAACTATACTGCACCTAATGTGGGGAGAACTATACTGCACCTAATGTGGGGAGAACTATACTGCACCTAATGTGGGGAAAACTATACTGCACCTAATGTGGGGGAAAGTATACTGCACCTAATGTGGGGGAAACTATACTGCACCTAATGTAGGGGAACTATACTGCACCTAATGTAGGGGAACTATACTGCACCTAATGTGGGGGAACTATACTGCACCTAATGTGGGGGAACTATACTGCACCTAATGTGGGGGAAACTATACTGCACCTAATGTGGGGGAAAATACTGCACCTAATGTGGGGGAACTATACTGCACCTAATGTGGGGGAACTATACTGCACCTAATGTGGGGGAACTATACTGCACCTAATGTGGGGGAACTATACTGCCAGCCTAATGTGGGGGAACTATACTGCCAGCCTAATGTGGGGGAACTATACTGCCAGCCTAATGTGGGGGAACTATACTGCCCCTAATGTAGGGGAACTATACTGCACCTAATGTAGGGGAACTATACTGCACCTAATGTGGGGGAACTATACTGCACCTAATGTGGGGGAACTATACTGCACCTAATGTGGGGGAAAATACTGCACCTAATGTGGGGGAAAATACTGCACCTAATGTGGGGGAACTATACTGCACCTAATGTGGGGGAACTATACTGCACCTAATGTGGGGGAACTATACTGCACCTAATGTGGGGGAACTATACTGCCAGCCTAATGTGGGGGAACTATACTGCCAGCCTAATGTGGGGGAACTATACTGCCAGCCTAATGTGGGGGAACTATACTGCCCCTAATGTAGGGGAACTATACTGCACCTAATGTGGGGGAACTATACTGCACCTAATGTGGGGGAAACTATACTGCACCTAATGTGGGGGAAACTATACTGCACCTAATGTGGGGGAAACTATACTGCACCTAATGTGGGGGAAACTATACTGCACCTAATGTGGGGGAAACTATACTGCACCTAATGTGGGGGAAAGTATACTGCACCTAATGTGGGGGAACTATACTACACCAAATGTGGGGGAACTATACTGCACCAAATGTGGGGGAACTATACTGCACCTAATGTGGGGGAAACTAAAATGCACCTAATATGGGGGAAACTATACTGCACCTAATGTGGGAGAAACTATACTGCACCTAATGTGGGGGAAAGTATACTGCACCTAATGTGGGGGAAAATACTGCACCTAATGTGGGGGAACTATACTGCACCTAATGTGGGGAGAACTATACTCCACCTAATGTGGGGAGAACTATACTCCACCTAATGTGGGGAGAACTATACTCCACCTAATGTGGGGGAACTATACTGCCAGCCTAATGTGGGGGAACTATACTGCCAGCCTAATGTGGGGGAACTATACTGCCAGCCTAATGTGGGGGAACTATACTGCACCTAATGTGGGGGAACTATACTGCACCTAATGTAGGGGAACTATACTGCACCTAATGTAGGGGAACTATACTGCACCTAATGTGGGGGAACTATACTGCACCTAATGTGGGGGAAACTATACTGCACCTAATGTGGGGGAAACTATACTGCACCTAATGTGGGGGAAACTATACTGCACCTAATGTGGGGGAAACTATACTGCACCTAATGTGGGGGAAACTATACTGCACCTAATGTGGGGAGAACTATACTGCACCTAATGTGGGGGAACTATACTGCACCTAATGTGGGGGAACTATACTGCACCTAATGTGGGGGAACTATACTGCCAGCCTAATGTGGGGGAACTATACTGCCAGCCTAATGTGGGGGAACTATACTGCCAGCCTAATGTGGGGGAACTATACTGCCAGCCTAATGTGGGGGAACTGTACTGCACCTAATGTAGGGGAACTATACTGCACCTAATGTAGGGGAACTATACTGCACCTAATGTAGGGGAACTATACTGCACCTAATGTAGGGGAACTATACTGCACCTAATGTAGGGGAACTATACTGCACCTAATGTAGGGGAGAACTATACTGCACCTAATGTGGGGAGAACTATACTGCACCTAATGTGGGGAGAACTATACTGCACCTAATGTGGGGAGAACTATACTGCACCTAATGTGGGGAAAACTATACTGCACCTAATGTGGGGGATAGTATACTGCACCTAATGTGGGGGAAACTATACTGCACCTAATGTGGGGGAAACTATACTGCACCTAATGTGGGGGGAACTATACTGCACCTAATGTGGGGGAACTATACTGCACCTAATGTGGGGAGAACTATACTGCACCTAATGTGGGGGAACTATACTGCACCAAATGTGGGGGAACTATACTGCACCAAATGTGGGGGAACTATACTGCACCTAATGTGGGGGAACTATACTGCACCTAATGTGGGGGAACTATACTGCACCTATAGTGGGGGAAACTATACTGCACCTAATGTGGGGGAAACTATACTGCACCTAATGTGGAGGAAACTATACTGCACCTAATGTGGGGGAAACTATACTGCACCTAATGTGGGGGAAACTATACTGCACCTAATATGGGGGGAACTATACTGCACCTAATGTGGGGGAACTATACTGCACCTAATATGGGGGAACTATACTGCACCTAATGTGGGGAAACTGTACTGCACCTAATGTGGAAAGATATACTGCACCTAATGTGGGGAACTATACTGCACCTAATGTGGGGGATCTATACTGCACCTAATGTGGGGGAACTGTACAGCACCTAATGTGGAAAGATATACTGCACCTAATGTGGGGAGCTATACTGCACCTAATGTGGGGGAACTATACTGCACCTAATGTGGGGGAACTATACTGCACCTAATATGGGGGAACTATACTGCACCTAATGTGGGGAAACTGTACTGCACCTAATGTGGAAAGATATACTGCACCTAATGTGGGGAACTATACTGCACCTAATGTGGGGGATCTATACTGCACCTAATGTGGGGGAACTGTACAGCACCTAATGTGGAAAGATATACTGCACCTAATGTGGGGAACTATACTGCACCTAATGTGGGGAGCTATACTGCACCTAATGTGGAGGAACTATACTGCACTTAATGTGGGGGAACTATACTGCACTTAATGTGGGGGAACTATACTGCACCTAATGTGGGGGAACTATACTGCACCTAATGTAGGGGAACTATACTGCACCTAATGTGGGGGAACTGTACTGCACCTAATGTGGGGGAACTGTACTGCACCTAATGTGGGGGAACTGTACTGCACCTAATGTGGGGGAACTGTACTGCACCTAATGTGGGGGGACTGTACTGCACCTAATGTGGGGAAACTATACTGCACCTAATGTAGGGGAACTGTACTGCACCTAATGTAGGGGAACTGTACTGCACCTAATGTAGGGGAACTGTACTGCACCTAATGTAGGGGAACTGTACTGCACCTAATGTAGGGGAACTGTACTGCACATAATGTGGGGAACTGTACTACACCTAATGTGGGGGAACTGTACTGCACTTAATGTAGGGGAACTGTACTGCACTTAATGTAGGGGAACTGTACTGGTGCAGTACAGTTCCCCCACATTAGGTGCAGTACAGTTCCCCCGCATTAGGTGCAGTACAGTTCCCCCGCATTAGGTGCAGTACAGTTCCCCTTCATTAGGTGTAGTACAGTTCCCCCACATTAGGTGCAGTACAGTTCCCCCACATTAGGTGCAGTACAGTTCCCCCACATTAGGTGCAGTACAGTTCCCCCACATTAGGTGGCACCTAATGTGGGGGAACTGAACTGCACCTAATGTGGGGGAACTGTACTGCCAACCTAATGTGGGGGAACTGTACTGCCAACCTAATGTGGGGGAACTGTACTGCCAACCTAATGTGGGGGAACTGTACTGCCAACCTAATGTGGGGGAACTGTACTGCCAACCTAATGTGGGGGAACTGTACTGCACCTAATGCGGGGGAACTGTACTGCACCTAATGTGGGGGAACTGTACTGCCAACCTAATGTGGGGGAACTGTACTGCCAACCTAATGTGGGGGAACTGTACTGCCAACCTAATGTGGGGGAACTGTACTGCCAACCTAATGTGCGGGGACTTATACTGCACCTAATGTGGGGGAACTATACTGCACCTAATGTGGGGGAACTATACTGCACCTAATGTGGCGGGACTTATACTGCACCTAATGTGGGGGAACTATACTAACTGTGTGTATGTGTGCGTATATATACATATATGCGCGGCGTGAGTTTGTGCTTTAGGGTGCACACCCTAATGCAATAGGCTGCGCACGCCTATGTATATGATGTGATCCCTGTATGATATATAATAAGTGAGGATGTGTATGTGATATATGATGTGATCCCTGTATAATATATATATATAATAAGTGAGGATGTGTATGTGATATATGATGTGACCCCTGTATAATATATATAATAAGTGAGGATGTGTATGTGATATATGATGTGATCCCTGTATGATATATATATATAATAAGTGAGGATGTGTATGTGATATATGATGTGACCCCTGTATAATATATATAATAAGTGAGGATGTGTATGTGATATATGATGTGATCCCTGTATGATATATATAATAAGTGAGGATGTGTATGTGATATATGATGTGACCCCTGTATAATATATATAATAAGTGAGGATGTGTATGGGATATATGATGTGATCCCTGTATGATATATATAATAAATGAGGATGTGTATGTGATATATGATGTGATCCCTGTATGATATATATAATAAGTGAGGATGTGTATGTGATATATGATGTGACCCCTGTATGATATATATATAATAAGTGAGGATGTGTATGTGATATATGATGTGATCCCTGTATGATATATATAATAAATGAGGATGTGTATGTGATATATGATGTGATCCCTGTATGATATATATATATAATAAGTGAGGATGTGTATGTGACATATGATGTGATCCCTGTATGATATATATAATAAGTGAGGATGTGTATGTGATATATGATGTGACCCCTGTATAATATATATAATAAGTGAGGATGTGTATGTGATATATGATGTGACCCCTGTATAATATATATAATAAGTGAGGATGTGTATGTGATATATGATGTGACCCCTGTATAATATATATAATAAGTGAGGATGTGTATGGGATATATGATGTGATCCCTGTATGATATATATAATAAGTGAGGATGTGTATGTGATATATGATGTGACCCCTGTATAATATATATAATAAGTGAGGATGTGTATGGGATATATGATGTGATCCCTGTATGATATATATAATAAATGAGGATGTGTATGTGATATATGATGTGATCCCTGTATGATATATATAATAAGTGAGGATGTGTATGTGATATATGATGTGACCCCTGTATGATATATATATATAATAAGTGAGGATGTGTATGTGATATATGATGTGATCCCTGTATGATATATATAATAAATGAGGATGTGTATGTGATATATGATGTGATCCCTGTATGATATATATAATAAGTGAGGATGTGTATGTGATATATGATGTGACCCCTGTATAATATATATAATAAGTGAGGATGTGTATGTGATATATGATGTGACCCCTGTATAATATATATAATAAGTGAGGATGTGTATGTGATATATGATGTGATCCCTGTATGATATATATAATAAGTGAGGATGTGTATGTGATATATGATGTGACCCCTGTATAATATATATAATAAGTGAGGATGTGTATGGGATATATGATGTGATCCCTGTATGATATATATAATAAATGAGGATGTGTATGTGATATATGATGTGATCCCTGTATGATATATATAATAAGTGAGGATGTGTATGTGATATATGATGTGACCCCTGTATGATATATATATAATAAGTGAGGATGTGTATGTGATATATGATGTGATCCCTGTATGATATATATAATAAATGAGGATGTGTATGTGATATATGATGTGATCCCTGTATGATATATATATATAATAAGTGAGGATGTGTATGTGACATATGATGTGATCCCTGTATGATATATATAATAAGTGAGGATGTGTATGTGATATATGATGTGATCCCTGTATGATATATATAATAAGTGAGGATGTGTATGTGATATATGATGTGACCCCTGTATAATATATATAATAAGTGAGGATGTGTATGTGATATATGATGTGACCCCTGTATAATATATATAATAAGTGAGGATGTGTATGTGATATATGATGTGACCCCTGTATGATATATATAATAAGTGAGGATGTGTATGTGATATATGATGTGATCCCTGTATGATATATATAATAAGTGAGAATGTGTATGTGACATATGATGTGACCCCTGTATGATATATATATAATAAGTGAGGATGTGTATGCGATATTATATATATCATACATTGATCACAGCATATATCACATACACATCCTCACTTATTATATATATATCATACAGGGATCACATCATATATCCCATACACATCCTCACTTATTATATATATCATACAGGGGTCACATCATATATCACATACACATCCTCACTTATTATATATCATACAGGGGTCACATCATATATCACATACACATCCTCACTTATTATATATATCATACAGGGATCACATCATATATCACATACACATCCTCACTTATTATAAATATCATACAGGGGTCACATCATATATCACATACACATCCTCACTTATTATATATATCATACAGGGGTCACATCATATGTCACATACACATCCTCACTTATTATATATATTATACAGGGGTCACATCATATATCACATACACATCCTCACTTATTATATATATCATACAGGGGTCACATCATATATCACATACACATCCTCACTTATTATATATATCATACAGGGATCACATCATATATCACATACACATCCTCACTTATTATATATATCATACAGGGATCACATCATATATCACATACACATCCTCACTTATTATATATATCATACAGGGGTCACATCATATATCACATACACATCCTCACTTATTATATATATCATACAGGGATCACATCATATATCACATACACATCCTCACTTATTATATATATCATACAGGGGTCACATCATATATCACATACACATCCTCACTTATTATATATATATCATACAGGGATCACATCATATATCACATACACATCTTCACTTATTATATATATTATACAGGGATCACATCATATATCACATACACATCCTCACTTATTATATATATTATACAGGGATCACATCATATATCACATACACATCCTCACTTATTATATATATCATACAGGGATCACATCATATGTCACATACACATCCTCACTTATTATATATATCATACAGGGGTCACATCATATATCACATACACATCCTCACTTATTATATATATATCATACAGGGGTCACATCATATATCACATACACATCCTCACTTATTATATATATCATACAGGGATCACATCATATGTCACATACACATCCTCACTTATTATATATATATCATACAGGGATCACATCATATATCACATACACATCCTCACTTTATATATATATATATATATTATACAGGGATCACATCATATATCACATACACATCCTCACTTATTATATATATCATACAGGGGTCACATCATATGTCACATACACATCCTCACTTATTATATATATCATACAGGGGTCACATCATATGTCACATACACATCCTCACTTATTATATATATCATACAGGGATCACATCATATATCACATACACATCCTCACTTATTATATATATATCATACAGGGATCACATCATATATCACATACACATCCTCACTTATTATATATATCATACAGGGATCACATCATATATCACATACACATCCTCACTTATTATATATATCATACAGGGATCACATCATATGTCACATACACATCCTCACTTATTATATATATCATACAGGGATCACATCATATGTCACATACACATCCTCACTTATATATATATATCATACAGGGATCACATCATATATCACATACACATCCTCACTTATTATATATATCATACAGGGATCACATCATATGTCACATACACATCCTCACTTATTATATATATCATACAGGGATCACATCATATGTCACATACACATCCTCACTTATATATATATATCATACAGGGATCACATCATATATCACATACACATCCTCACTTATTATATATATCATACAGGGATCACATCATATATCACATACACATCCTCACTTATTATATATATATATATCATACAGGGATCACATCATATGTCACATACACATCCTCACTTATTATATATATCATACAGGGATCACATCATATATCACATACACATCCTCACTTATTATATATATTATACAGGGGTCACATCATATATCACATACACATCCTCATTTATTATATATATATCATACAGGGGTCACATCATATATCACATACACATCCTCACTTATTATATATATATATCATACAGGGGTCACATCATATATCACATACACATCCTCACTTATTATATATATTATACAGGGGTCACATCATATATCACATACACATCCTCACTTATTATATATATTATACAGGGGTCACATCATATATCATATACACATCCTCACTTATTATATATATCATACAGGGGTCACATCATATATCACATACACATCCTCACTTATTATATATATTATACAGGGGTCACATCATATATCACATACACATCCTCACTTATTATATATATCATACAGGGGTCACATCATATATCACATACACATCCTCACTTATTATATATATCATACAGGGGGTCACATCATATATCACATACACATCCTCACTTATTATATATATCATACAGGGATCACATCATATATCACATACACATCCTCACTTATTATATATTTATCATACAGGGATCACATCTTATGTCACATACACATCCTCACTTATTATATATATTATACAGGGATCACATCATATATCACATACACATCCTCACTTATATATATCATACAGGGGTCACATCATATATCACATACACATCCTCACTTATATATATCATACAGGGGTCACATCATATATCACATACACATCCTCACTTATTATATATATCATACAGGGGTCACATCATATATCACATACACATCCTCACTTATTATATATATCATACAGGGGTCACATCATATATCACATACACATCCTCACTTATTATATATATTATACAGGGGTGACATCATATATCAGGAGGATTTGCTCCATCACAAGCCGGTCTCGGGGTGTATAGAGGCCCCAATAAACCAAACCCTTCACCTCTGGCCATAAGGCTTCTATAAGGTTCCAGGTGTAATGTCTCTTATCAGTGAAGTTATTAGGGGCCCCTGGAGCCCATATAGGTGATCACCCAGATATCAGCCGAGGAGCCATAAAACCGGTTGGTTCCTACAGGAATACCCGGGATACAGGGGGTGAAGAACCTGATGGGCGCACTCACCAATATTCGCACAAAAAGTCGCACGGACCCAGAGGAAAAAGCTTCATAAATGTCCTGATAAATCTCCAATATAACAAAATCCTCATGGAATCTTACCTCACACACTGCACCTCCTCCCAGCTGAGCCCCGCCCACTCCTGTCACATGACCATCCTCACAGGTCCTTCACCACTAATCTTCTCCTACTGCTGAGCCCCGCCCACTCCTGTCACATGACCATCCTCACAGGTCCTTCACCACTTATCTTCTCCTACTGCTGAGCCCCGCCCACTCCTGTCACATGACCATCCATACAGGTCCTTCACTACTAATCTTTTTCTACTGCTGAGCCCCGCCCACTACTGTCACATGACCATCCTCACAGGTCCTTCACCACTTATCTTCTCCTACTGCTGAGCCCCGCCCACTCCTGTCACATGACCATCCATACAGGTCCTTCACTACTAATCTTCTTCTACTGCTTAGCCCCGCCCACTACTGTCACATGACCATCCTCACAGGTCCTTCACCACTAATCTTCTTCTTATGCTGAGCTCCGCCCACTCCTGTCACATGACTATCCTCACAGGTCCTTCACCACTTATCTTCTCCTACTGCTGAGCCCCGCCCACTCCTGTCACATGACCATCCTCACAGGTCCTTCACCTCTAATACTACAATCTCTTCTATCTTGCTGAGCTCCAGTCCTCCAGTAGTAAGACGAGGCTGAAGTTGGTTTCTTATTCGTCCAGTTTCTTATTCACTGAAGTTGGTTTCTTATTCTCATTGTCTTATAGATGACTGTGACTAATAAACCTTTTCTCCTCTTATTCCTCTGCAGTAAATCTGTTTTTTATACATAAATGTTGAATATTATTTGGGAACAATCAGGTTCAGAAGAAAAAATCTACATTGTTTGTATTTTTCCTGAAAAAAATTATAGTAAAAAATGGATGAAAAAAAATCAGCATTTTGAATAAGTAACTGACGATTTCAAGGGGTTAAACGCCATTGGGCCACTGAATTATCGATGGAAATATAAAGAATATGGGCCCCTCCATAATACCCAACTGCATCCAGCCTGGGCCAAACAGCGGATTAGCATGAAAACAGGTACCAACCTTGCCAACTATATACATTTTCTACATTTTGAATAAGTAACTGATGATTTCAAGGGGTTAAACGCTGTTGGGCCACTGACCTGAGGAATGAAAAATAAAGGGTAATGGTCCCTGCATAATACCCAACTGTATCCAGCCTGGCCCAAACTATGGATTGGCATTAAAAAAGGTGCCAACCTTGCCAACTATATACATTTTCTGCATTTTGAATAAGTAACTGATGATTTTAAGGAGTTAAACGTGGCTGTGCCACTGACCTAAGGGTGGGAATATAAATAGTAAGGCCCCCTCCATAATACCCAACTGTATCCAGTCTGGCCCAAACAGTGGATTGGCATGAAAACAGGTACCAACCTTGACAACTAGATACATTTTTTGCATTTTGAATAAGTAACTGGTGATTTCAATAGGTTGAACACTGTTGGGCCACTGACCTGAGGGTTAAAAAATAAAGGGTAAGGGTCCCTCCATAATACCCAACTGTATCCAGCCTGGCCCAAACAGCAGATTGGCATTAAACCAGGTGAAACCTTGCCACCTATATACATTTTCTGCATTTTGAATAAGTAACTGATGATTTTAAGGGGTTAAACGCTGTTGGGCCACTGACCTGAGGGTTAAAAAATAAAGGGTAAGGGTCCCTCCATAATACCCAACTGTATCCAGCCTGGGCCACACTGTGGATTGGAATTAAACCAGGTGAAACCTTGCCACCTATACCTTTTCTGCATTTTGAATAAGTAACTGATGATTTTAAGGGGTTAAACGCGATTGGGCCACTGACCTAATCTTAGGGGTATAAAGAGTAAGGGCCCCTCTATAATACCCAACTGTATCCAGTCTGGCCCAAACTGTGGATTGGCATTAAAACAGGTGCCAACCTTGCCAACTAGATACATTTTCTACATTTTGAATAAGTAACTGATCATTTTAAGGGGTTAAAGGGTACTCCGCCCCCAGACATCTTATCCCCTATCCAAAGGATAGGGGATAAGATGTCAGATCGCCGGGGTCCCGCTGCTGGGGACCCCAGGGATCCCCGCTGCGGCACTGCGCTATCATTACAGCACTGAGCAAGTTCGCTCTGTACGTAATGACGCGCAATACAGGGGACGGAGCAGCGTGATGTCATGGCTCCGCCCCTCGTGACATCACGGCCCGTCCCCTTAATGCAAGTCTATGGCAGGGGGCGTGGCGACCGCCGCGCCCCCTCCCATAGACTTGTATTGAAAGGGGCGGGTCGTGACGTCACGAGGGGCGGAGCCGTGACGTAACGATGCTCCGGCCCCTGTATTGCGCGTCATTACGTGCAGGGCGATCTCGCTCTGCGCAGCAATGATAGCAGAGTGCCACAGCGGGGATCCCGGGGTCACCAGCAGCGGGACCGCGGCGATCTGACATCCCCTATCCTTTGGATAGGGGATAAGATGTCTAGGGGCGGAGTACCCCTTTAAACGTGGTACGGCCACTTACCTAAGGCCAAAAGTCGCACGTGTGCCTAAGCAATTTTTTGTGCAACCTTTGTGGTTAAGCATAAAGTACCAATCAGCCTTACTTAAGCAATTTTCAGTTTTCACTTTGCTGTGGTTGGGAATTTAAGTCGCACTTAAGCAGAAATAAAAAAAAATAAAACAAAATTGCAGAACCCCTTTAAAAAGTGGCAAGTGTAAGCAAGGTCAGACCTAGCTTAAAAAAAACTTGCTTTTTACTGGATTGTTAAGTCACACAAACAGTCGCAAAGAGGGCTTGTAAGGAAGTGGCATTTGGAAAAAAAATGTAATATTTTGTGTTGTTGTTTTTTTTTTTATTCCTTTACAGGCTTAGTAATGGAATCTGTCTTATAGACGGAATCCATTACTAAGCCGGAGCTTAGACTTAGCCCCAAAAACTAACCCCCAATTATTACCCCGGTACCCACCACCACAGGGGTTCCGGGAAAAGCCGGTACCAACAGGCCTGGAGCGTCAAAAATGGCGCTCCTGTGCCAAGTCAGTATCAGGCTGGCATTATTTAGGCTGGGGAGGGCCAATAACAATGGTCCTCGCCCACCCGAGTATTTATTAATTCTACATATTATTATCATTTTCTCTATTTATTATGTCCTATTAATTTGCACTAGGAGTCAGATGTTACACAGTTCGTATTACATACAAAGAATATATATATATATATATATATATATATATATATATATATATATATATATCTCCCCTGACTGCCCCAACATTATTGAGCCTTAAAAGAATTTTTTATTATTTTACCAAAATGTAATCCTGTACTAATCTAGTTAAGGTCACGTTACAATCAGGTCAATTCTTTTATTCGAACCCTGTGGGCATCTCGTTTCTAGTAGAAGCATCCAATATGTTTCTCTATTATAAAGACGTCTTTTCATATCACCCCCTCTGGGACCTACCGGATTTTTCGCCGTATAAGACGCACTTTTTCTTCCCCAAAACTGGGGGGAAAAAGTCGGTGCGTCTTATACGGCGAATACACCCCTATCGCGGCGGTCCCTGCGCCCATCAATGGCCGGGACCCGCGGCTAATACAGGATATTACCGATCGCGGCAATGTCCTGAATTAACCCTTCAGACGCGGCGATCATAGCTGACCGCCGCGTCTGAAGGGAAAGTGACACTAACCCGGCTGTTCAGCGATTTCACCGCGGCGTCCCGAACAGCCCGACTGAATAGCCGGGTTAGTGCTTACAGGACACCAAGAGGGACCTTACCTGCCTCCTCGGTGTCTTCTCCGTTCAGGGATCCCCTGTATGGCCGGCGCTCTCCTTCCTCGTCATCACGTACGTGCGTCGGCATGCGGAACGACGTGATGGCGGCGACGAGGATACCCGGCCGGCAGCAGAGACGTTCCGGAGCAGCGGGGACACGTGAGTATTACTTCCTATGCAGTGGTCTTCAATCTGCGGACCTCCAGATGCCCTGGATGTCGCTCCATCGCTGTCACCGTGTCCCCGTCGCTCCGGAACGTCTCTGCTGCCGGCCGGGTATCCTCGCTCTCCGTCGCCGCCATCACGTCGTTACGCACGCCGACGCACGTACGCCTGATGATGAGGAAGGAGAGCGCCTGCCATACAGGGGATCCCTGAACGGAGAAGACACCGAGGATATCCAAAGGATAAGGGATAAGATGCCTGATCGTGGGGGCCTGCCGCTGGGGACCCCTGTGATCTTTCACGCAGCACCCCGTTACCATCAGTCCCCGGAGCATGTTCGCTCTGGGTCTGATGACTGGCCATCACGGGGCCGGAGCATTGTGACGTCACGGCTTCGCCCCCTCAATGCAAGCCTATGGGTGGGGGCATGACAGCTGTCACGCCCCATCCCATAGGCTTGTATTGATGGGGCAGAGCGTGACGTCACACGGGGGCAAGGCCGTGATGTCACAATGCTCCGGCCCCCTGATCGCCAGTCATCAGACCCAGAGCGAACATGCTCCGGGGACTGATGGTAACGGGGTGCTGCGTGAAAGATCACAGGGGTCCCCAGCGGCAGGATAGGGGATAAGATGTCTTAGTGCCAGAGTACCCCTTTAGGGTGCGTTCCCACAGGGCTTATACGCAGCGTATTTGACGCTGCGCAAAATGTATGGCAGCAGCGGGAAATACGCTGCGTATTCCTTGCTCACTATACACACAGGGCTTTCCGGTGGCAGCCCTATGTGTGTAGTGAGTTTTGGAGGCGGGGCCGTGTGCCGGCGTGTCTGCAACGCGCGGCTCCGCCTCCAAAACTCACTGTACACATAGGGCTGCCGCCGGAAAGCCCTGTGTGTATAGTGAGCAAGGAATACGCAGCGTATTTCCCGCTGCTGCCATACATTTTGCGCAGCGTCAAATACGCTGCGTATACGCCCTGTGGGAACGCACCCTTAAGGTTAAAATGGGCTTGGTCCTTAAGGGGTTAAAACAAGTCCCAATGAGGCTCAGTAGTGTGTGTGGCCTCCACGTGCCCATATGACCTCCCTACAACGCCTGGGCATGCTCCTGTTGAGATGGAGGATGGTCTCCTGAGGGATGTCCTCCCAGACCTGGACTAAAGCATCCGCCAACTCCTGGACAGTCTGTGGTGGATGGATCGAGACGTCCCAGATGTGCTCAATCGGAGTCAGGGGAACGGGCGGGAAGGCCATAGCATCAATGCCTTCCTCTTGTAGGAACTGCTGACACACTCCAGTCACATGAGGTCCAGCATTGTCTTGTATTAAGAGGAACCCAGGGCCAACCGCACCAGCATATGGTCTCACAAGGGGTCTGAGGATCTCATCTCGGTACCTCTGACAAGTACATGAAGGGCTGTGCGGACCTCCTAAGAAATGTCACCCCACACCATTACTGACCCACCGCCAAACTGGTCATGCTGGAGGATGTTGCAGGCAGCAGAACGTTCTCCATGGCGTCTCCAGACTCTGTCACAAGTGCTCAGTGTGAACCTGCTTTCATCTGTGAAAAGCACAAGGCACCAGTGGTGAATTTGCCAATCTTGGTGTTCTCTAGCAAATGGCAAACGTCCTGTTGGACTGTAAGCACAACCCCAACCTGTGGATGTCTGGCCCTGATACCACCCTTATGTTTTTGACCGTTTGAGTTGGCACATGCACATTTGTGTCCTGCTGGAGGTCATTTTGCAGGGCTCTGGCAGTGCTCCTTGCAAAGGCGGAGGTAGCGGTCCTGCTGCTGGGCTGTTGCCCTCCTACGGCCTCCTCCACATCTCCTGATGTACTGGCCTGTCTCCTGGTAGCGCCTCCGTACTCTGGACACTACACTGACAGACACAACAAACCTTCTTGCCACAGCTCGCATTGATGTGCCATCCTGGATGAGCTGCACTACCTGAGCCACTTGTGTGGGTTGTAGACTCCATCTCATGCTACCACTAGAGTGAAAGCACTGCCAGCATTCAAAAGTGACCAAAACATCAGCCAGGAAGCATAGGAACTGAGAAGTGGTCTGTGGTTACCACCTGCAGAACCACTCCTTTAGTGGGGGTGTCTTGCTAATTGCCTATCATTTCCACCTGTTGTCTGTTCCATGTGAAATTGATTGTCAATCAGTGTTCTTCCTGAGTGGACAGTGGGATCTCACACAAGTGTCAGTGACTTGGAGTTACATTGTGATGTTTAACCTCTTCAGGACGTATGCATACGCCCGTGGCTAGCCGGTTGGGGACCGGGATGCCTGCTGAAATCATTCAGCAGGCATCCCGGCACATTGTCCTGAGAACCCCCCCCCCCCCCATGTCGGCGATCGCAGAAAGTTGCATGTCAATTCAGACATGCGATTTTCTGCTATTCCAGGCCGATCGGGTCTCTGGTGACCCGATCACCCGGAAAATAGGGATCATCGGTACTCTGTGACAGCCCCAATCATCCTGAGGGATAGGAGCGAGGTTGCAGTGCTGCGATCTCCTCCTATCCCCTACCATTAGTCAAAAATGAGTTCTGACCAATGGCAGCGCAGGACAGTAGGTTGCCATGGCAACCCCCAGTCTGCCAACCCCTGGATGTCGGGCAGAATGGGGGGAGAAGATGGAGGCCTTTACCTGAGGACCAGATGCGATGGGGCCCGGTGATCACCGGAGACATCAGCAGAGATCGAGGCGCAGGTAGGGAAACGATGGTGGTGGTGGTGGGGGGGTGGATTGGGAAGGAAGGGGGCAGTAAGACTACTTCCTAGTGGGTGCCAAACTGCAACCCCCAGCATGCCTAGACTGCCCAGACATGCTGGAAGTTGTAGTTCTGTATTATCTGTCCCTTCACATTTTGCAATTTTCATGAAATGTTTGAAAATTGCTGCTCTACTTTGAAGCCCTCTAATTTTTTCAAAAAGTAAAAATATGTGAATTTTATGATGCCAACATAAAGTAGACATATTGTATTTGTGAAGAAAAATAACATTTATTGGGAATATCCATTTTCCTTACAAGCAGAGAGCTTCAAAGATAGAAAAATACAAAATTTTCATGAAATTTTGGGATTTTTCACCAAAAAAGGATGCAAGTAACGACGAAAATTTACCACCAAAATTAAGTAGAATGTCACGAAAAAACTCTCAGAATCAGAATGATAACTAAAAGCATCAGAGTTATTAATGCGTAAAGTGACAGTGGTCAGAATTGCGAAAAAGGGCTGCGTCCTTAAGGTGAAAAAGGGCTGCGTCCTTAAGGGGTCAAGTGTTCCCTTTATATTTTGAGCAGTGTATATATTTTGGACTTTTATAGTCCTTTTTTCCTTTTATATATATTTGTTTAGAAATTGCTTTTCTGTTTTTTCCTCGCATCAAAGAAGAGGAAGACTGTTACCTGTGCATACCTTATATTACCTGTGCTGTCTGATGATTGGCTACTGTTCATACCTAATTTACATATTGTCAGTTTTTTTTCTCTAAGGGTAGGTTCACACTAGCAGATCCCCAGCACATATTACACTGCGGATCCGCTGCTAAAGGACCACTGTATGGTGCCTTTACATGTGCCTCGGAGCCGCAATACACCACTACGAGCAGACACACTGAAGCAATGTGCGAGTCACTGCGCATGCGCGCTCGGCCGAGAGCTGCTGTGAAGTGCAAGTATACTGCGTATGCGCGCGGCAGCTCACACTTCGCAGTGTGTCTGCTCGTAGCTGCGTATTGCGGCTCCGAGCAGGCACATGTAAAGGCACCATACAGCGGTCCTTCAGCGGCGGATCTGCAGGGTAGTATGCACTGGGGATCCGCTCGTGTGAACATACCCTTAAAAGGGGTACTCCAGTTAAAACCTTTTTTCTTTTAAATCAACTGGTGGCAGACAGTTAAACATATTCGTAAATTACTTCTATTAAAAAATCTTAATCCTTCCAGTACTTATTGGCTGCTGAAAGCTACAGAGGAAATTCCTTTCTTTTTGGAACACTGATGACATCACGAGCACAGTGCTCTCTGCTGACATCTCTGTCCATTTTAGCAACCATGCATAGAAAGGGCAAAGGGCAGCATGGTGGCTCAGTGGTTAGCACTGCTGCCTTGCAGTGCTGGGGCCTTGGGTTCAAATCCCACTAAGGACAACAATAAATAAAGCGTTATTATTATTATAATAACGTCAGCAGAGAGCACTGTGCTCGTGATGTCATCAGAGAGAATTCCAAAAAGATAAGAATTTCCTCTGTAGTATTCAGCAGCTAATAAGTACAGGAAGGATTAAGATTTTTTAATAGAAGTAATTTACAAATCTGTTTAACTTTCTGGCACCAGTTGATTTAAAAGAAAAAAGGCTTTCACCGGAGTACCCCTTTAAATGGGTACTCCGGCACTAAGACATCTAATCCCCTATCCAAAGGATAAGATGCCTGATTGCAGGGGTCCCGCCACTGGGGACCCGTGATCTTACACGCAGCACCCCGTTATAATCAGTCCCCGGAGCCGTCATGCCCCCTCCCATAGCCTTGCATTGAGGGGGCGGAGCATGACGTCACACAGGGGCGGAGCCATGACGTCACAATGCTCCGGCCCCCGTGATCACCAGTAATCAGACCCGGAGCGAACATGGTCCAGGACTGATTATAACAGGGTGCTGAGTGCAAGATCATGGGGGTCCCCAGCGATCAGGCAACTTATCCCCTATCCTTTGGATAGGGGATAAGATGTCTTAGCGCCGGAGTACTCCTTTAACGTTATGTTAACCCTTGCTGCTATATTTTATCAGTAAAGAAGAGATGGCATAATGTTCACCTCCTGTCTTTAATAACATCTATATTTTCTGTCATCAAGGATAGGAAAATCTCCAATTGTTTTGAGTCCTTAGGGGGTTACATTTTTATTGGGGGAGGGCTTTTTTACTTTTTACGTCCCCCATAGAGGACTATTTATAGCAATCATAAGATTGCTGAGACTGGTCAGAGCTTTTACATACATCATTTCTACATCATACATACAAAAATAACAATGTCATATCTCCGCCTATATACACATATCAATATATCATATATAAAGTAACATTAAACACTTTACATCAAATCCCCAAGATTACAAGAAGAGGGAGGGGGGGGGGGCGGAAGAGATGGAAAAAAATAAAAAAATAAACTACTTTCATCTATTCCGGAATCTCCTAGAATCTCTGCTTAATGTTTAATGTCTGAGTTGTCTCATGTCTACCAAGCTCTGCTTTAGTTGTGAAACATTTTCTACATTCTAAACATGAATGTGGCTTCTCTCATGTCCAACAAGGCCTGATTTATGTATAAAGCATATCCCACATTCTGAACATGATTGTGACTTCTCTCATCTCTAACAAGATGGGATTTCTGTAGAAAAAAAATAAATTTCCCACATTCTGAACATGAATGCGGCTTCTATCCTGTGACTTCTCTCACATATAACAAGATATAAATTAGTTAAGAAACATTTCCCACATTCTGAACATTAAAATGACTTCTCTCCTGTGTGAGTTCTCTGATGTCTTGCAAGATCCGCTTTAGTTATGAAACATTTTATACATTCTGCACATGAAAATTCCTTTTGTCCAGTGTGACATCTCTCATGTCTACACAGATGTGATTTAGTTCTAAAACATTTCCCACATTGTGAACATGAATACGGCTTTTCTCCTGTGTGAGTTCTCTGATGTATAACAAGATCTGAATGGTCTCTAAAACATTTCCTACATTCTGAACACGAAAATGACTTCTCTCCTGTGTGACTTCTCACATGTCTAACAAGATCTGATTTAGCTCCAAAACATTTCTCACATTCTGAACATGAATGTAGATTCTCTCTTGTGTGACTTCTCTGATGTCTAACAAGCGCTCCTTTAGTTCTAAAATATTTCCCACATTCTAAACATGAAAATGGCTTCTCTCCTGTGTGAGTTCTCTGATGTATAACAAGATCTGAATGCTCTCTAAAACATTTCCTACATTCTGAACACGAAAATGGCTTATCTCCTGTGTGACTTCTCACATGTCTAACAAGATCTGATTTAGCTCCAAAACATTTCTTACATTCTGAACATGAAAATGGCTTCACTCCTGTGTGACTTCTCTCATGTCTAACAAGCTCTCCTTTAGCTCTAAAATATTTCCCACATTCTAAACATGAAAATGCTTTCTCTCCTGTGTGAATTCTCTCATGTAGAACAAGCTCTCCTTTAGTCCTAAAACATTTCCCACATTCTAAACATGAAAATAGCTTCTCTTTTATGTGAGTTCTCTGATGTCTTTTAAGCTCTGCTTTAGTTATAAAACATTTCATACATTCTGAACATGAATGTGGCTTCTCTCCTGTGTGACTTCTCTCATGCCTAACCAGATGTGATTTACATGTAAAACATTTATCACATTCTGAACATGAATGTGGTGGCTTCTCTCCTGTGTGAATTCTCGCATGTCTAACCAGATGCGATTTACTTGTAAAACATTTTTCACATTCTGAACATGAATGTGGCTTCTCTCCTGTGTGACTTCTCTCATGTCGAACCAGAAGCGATTTACATGTAAAACATTTATCACATTCTGAACATGAATGTAGCTTCTCTCCTGTGTGAATTCTCTCATGTAACACAAGACGTGATTTATGTTTAAAGCATTTCCCACATTCTGAACATAAATATGGCTTCTCTACTGTATGAGTTCTCTCATGTATAGTAAGATCTGATTGCCTTAAACAGCATTGTCCACAATCTGAACACACATACAGCTTCTTTCTGTTTGTAACAATGTGTGGTTGGTCAGGAGAAGGTTCCCCATGATCAGGGGGATTATTATAGGATAGATCTGGATGGACATTAGGGGTAAGGAGGTCTTCTCCTGAGGAGCGCTCCATGATCTCTCCATCTTCTCCTGAGGAGCGCTCCATGATCTCTCCATCTTGTCCTGAGGAGCGCTCCATGATCACTCCATCTTCTCCTGAGAAGCGCTCCATGATCTCTCCATCTTGTCCTGAGGAGCGCTCCATGATCTCTCCATCTTCTCGTTTATTATTCAGGGATAACAGGACGTTTCCCTCATTCTTACTGGGATTTCCTATTGGGAAATAAAATAACAGAATCCATTTTTATCCCAACTACAAAGTAAAGGAATTGATAACATTTCTATTGGGCAGGAAACACACGCAGTTTTTTTTCATGCAGTTTATGGAGTAGACTCCTCCTCCTTTCAGACCATTAAGGTCACATGACCACATTTACATATAAAAGAAAAAGTGATCCAATCATCTGCTCCCTGTCAGTCACATGACTAAAAGAACCAGGTGAATATAAAACAACAAGTATCCATCACATCCCCATACAACATATATATTATACTGTCTGCAAAAGAAGAAGAAGAGAAAAACCCCAATCTACAAGACCCTGAATCATTCTGTATATACAGGTAATAACACGATTGTTTCTGAAGCCTTTACCTGCATCGGATTCTGTTGTTTTTGTTATTATAGTTCTGAAATTTGTTAACCCTTTGATTCTCGATTCTGTACCTTTGCTGTCCTCTTGGATTTCTGATCTGACTTGTTTACTATCCTTTCTGTTTGTTTGTCTCTCTCCGTTATTGTATTTAGTGCGTATTAACCCACTGTGTTCTGTTTCTCTCTGACCTTACTGTATTGCTGTAGTTTGTTATTTTGACCTGTAATGTCCCTGCACTGATTCAGAGTAGGGACCGTCTTCTAGTTGTGGAGTCGCTGTTTAGGGTAAGTATGAAATAGACAGGGACGGGTTCTGGCTGAGAATTAGAGAGCTCTGTATCCCTGCCCGTATGTGATGTCCATTTCTTATTCTGCTGGAGGGATGAACTTCTTATAAATCTCAAATTCCATGAATGGATTCGATCTGTTTGAATAATGGCCGATCCTGATCATTGGGGGATGTAATACCTATTGTTGGACTTTCTTAGGGGTCTTCTCCCTCCGGACACATTACATCCTCTGATAGACGCCATTTCTCCCCTTTCTCCTGACTCTGGAGAAGATCTGTGAATGACCCAAAAGGGGTAAAAGACAAACACAGGAGACCTCATGGGGTCATACCAGGCAAAAAAAACAAATCCAATCTATCGGCCCCTGTGTGGCTTCTCAGAGCGGCGTATTGCTGCTGCGAGCAGGCCAGGGGCGGGGAAGGCAGCTGGACGCACACTATGGGACAGGTCACCGGCGGATCCACATTGTAAAATTTGCTGTGGATCCTTTACGTGTGACACTACCCTTACACCGATTCAGTACATTACTTCAGCCGTTCATCACATCTGGTGACCACAAATACTGCCCCTAGTGTTCTACCTGGAGCATGACAGGACCCACAGATGACCTTGGAGATGATCTCTATATAGTCACCTCCCTCAGGTCCTGACTATACATAACACAGGGGATCACTGGGGCCTGAAGGGTTAATGTCATGTAGATCTAAGGTGGAGCCTCCCCTGAAGACACCTCTGAATTCCCTCTGTAATCCATTACTACATACCTGAGACAACACCTACTGGAAACATTCCATACCCGGGACAACACCTCCTGGAATTGTTACATACCTGGGACAACACCTCCTGGAATTGTTACACACCCGGTACAACACCTCCTGGAATTGTTACACACCCGGGACAACACCTCCTGGAATTGTTACACACCCGGGACAACACCTCCTGGAATTGTTACACACCCGGGACAACACCTCCTGGAATTGTTACACACCCGGGACAACACCTCCTGGAATTAAACACATACCTGGGTGTAACACCTCCTGGAAATGTTACACACCTGGGGGTAACACCTCCTGGCATTGTTACACACCTGGGACAACACCTCCTGGCATTATTACATACCTGGGACAACACCTCCTGGCATTATTACATACCTGGGACAACACCTCCTGGCATTATTACATACCTGGGACAACACCTCCTGGAATTTCCTCCTTCACTCCCCTCATACACGGGTGATGGCCCCTCATCCTCTCTTCTTCATCCTCCACTTTATTATTAGTCAGATCTCCCCCCTGATGTGACATATAGAACAATTCACTACAATACAGCAGACAGGAGGAGCAACAGAGACCCCAAAATCTATCCCCACATCTATGACTGCAGGACCCCCCTATAGAGATATAGGATCAGCCTCATCTACCTGATGCTTCTCTGGGACATTTCCCTCTGGACAGTCCTGGGAATACAGAGGGCGGGGACACCTCTCGGGTGGATTTCTATCAATGACTCCATCTGTAGGGAATACACAGTGATGAATAGATTATTCCATGTGATGATCAGATGATGGGTGTAGTAGTATCTAGGAGACCCTCCACCAATAAAAGTCTCCCCCTCCTTACACTGCTGATCAGCCCCGAAATCCGTCTCCTCTTCTGGTTCATCTTTAACCTCAACCTTAATATCCATCAGATCTTCACCCTAAAGAGGAAAAAAAAAAAAAAACAGAAAAAGAAAAAACAAACAAAATAAAATGGGCTCCCGAATTCCATTATAACCTGGGGGGGCACACGGCCCCATGGTCCCCAGTATACATGTCCTCCCCCTCCTCCTTATTTCCTTCTTCCTCCTTTATCTCCACAGGTTGTTTTCCTCAGTTATTCTGCCCGGTAACAGCTGTTCTGCTGAGAGATGGATTCCTGCTTCTGATTGGAGGATCAGATTCTGCCCGGTAACAGCTGTTCTGCTGAGAGATGGATTCCTGCTTCTGATTGGAGGATCAGATTCTGCCCGGTAACCATGATCTTCTGCCCAGCGATGCTCCAGCCCAACAACAGCATTCTGATTGGCTGGAGGCCCATTGGCGGGAAACGTATTTCCCTTCTATACTGGGCTGTGGTGTCTCCAGCTCAGTCACCTGTGGGAAGATTAGAAGAAGCCCCGCCCTCCCCCTTTTATTTCACTTTCCTTTCCATCACAATGTTTTATAGAAGAGGTAAGTGACCCGAGAAGTCATGGGGGACATGTTTATTATTATATCTTATTGTGGTTCTGGGATTTTATTACTACGACTTTGGTTTTGATCAAAGTTATTTATTTATTCTTGCATGAGCAGAACCGGGGCGCCGGGCAGGAGATCATGGGGGTCCCTACCCAGATCACACGGAGTTCCCCTCTAACCCTTTAACGATGCAGGACGTATATTTACATTTATATAAGCCATAATATGGATTTTTAGGTGGAAAATTGAAAGGGTTATGATTTTTAAAAGGTAGGGAGGAAAAAACGAAAGTGCAAAAACTGAAAAACCCTGAGTCCTTAAGGGGTTAATTCAGGTGGGACCTATGGTGCATGATCAGGGGTTCAATCACTTTATGGTCATATTTTGGAGACTTTAACGCCATCTACCTGATGGTTCTTTGGGACATTTCCCTCTGGACAGTCCTGGGAATACAGAGGGCGGGGACACCTCTCGGGTGGATTTCTATCAATCACTCCATCTATAGGGAACACACAGGGAATGAATTCATCAGTGCTGGATAGATTTCTATGTTACTAGGTAGTGAGAGTGATATCTATATATATGTCTCTTCTTACCTTGTGATGTGAGGGGCCGGTGATCCTCCATCATGACTATGTCCTGGTACAGATCCTTGTGTCCTTCTACATACTCCCACTCCTCCATGGAGAAATAGACCGCCACATCCTGACACCTTATAGGAACCTACACACAATGATACCGTCATCACCAGACCCCTCCATTACTGTATAATGTCCCAGCAGTGTCACCTCTCTAATCATCACCAGACCCCACCATTACTGTATAATGTCCCAGCAGGGTCACCTCTCCAGTCATCACCAGACCCCTCCATTACTGTATAATGTCCCAGCAGTGTCACCTCTCCAGTCATCACCAGACCCCTCAATTACTGTATAATGTCCCAGCAGGGTCACCTCTCCAGTCAACACCAGACCCCTCCATTACTGTATAATGTCCCAGCAGTGTCACCTCTCCAGTCATCACCAGACCCCTCAATTACTGTATAATGTCCCAGCAGGGTCACCTCTCCAGTCATCACCAGACCCCTCAATTACTGTATAATGTCCCAGCAGGGTCACCTCTCCAGTCATCACCAGACCCCTCCATTACTGTATAATGTCCCAGCAGTGTCACCTCTCTAATCATCACCAGACCCCTCCAATACTGTATAATGTCCCAGCAGTGTCACCTCTCCAGTCATCACCAGACCCCTCCATTACTGTATAATGTCCCAGCAGTGTCACCTCTCCAGTCATCACCAGACCCCTCCATTACTGTATAATGTCCCAGCAGTGTCACCTCTCCAGTCATCACCAGACCCCTCCATTACTGTATAATGTCCCAGCAGGGTCACCTCTCTAATCATCACCAGACCCCTCCATTACTGTATAATGTCCCAGCAGTGTCACCTCTCTAATCATCACCAGACCCCTCCATTACTGTATAATGTCCCAGCAGTGTCACCTCTCCAGTCATCACCAGACCCCTCCATTACTGTATAATGTCCCAGCAGTGTCACCTCTCCAGTCATCACCAGACCCCTCAATTACTGTATAATGTCCCAGCAGTGCCCCCTCTCCAGTCATCACCAGACCCCTCCATTACTGCATAATGTCCCAGCAGTGCCACCTCTCCAGTCATCACCAGACCCCTCCATTACTGTATAATGTCCCAGCAGTGCCACCTCTCCAGTCATCACCAGACCCCTCCATTACTGTATAATGTCCCAGCAGTGCCACCTCTCCAGTCATCACCAGACCCCTCCATTACTGTATAATGTCTCAGCAGTGTCACCTCTCCAGTCATCACAAGACCCCTCCATTACTGTATAATGTCTCAGCAGGGTCACCTCTCTAATCATCACCAGACCCCTCCATTACTGTATAATGTTCCAGCAGTGTCACCTCTCCAGTCATCACCAGACCCCTCCATTACTGTATAATGTCCCAGCAGTGTCACCTCTCCAGTCATCACCAGACCCCTCAATTACTGTATATTGTCCCAGCAGGGTCACCTCTCCAGTCATCACCAGACCCCTCCATTACTGTATAATGTCCCAGCAGTGTCACCTCTCCAGTCATCACCAGAACCCTCCATTACTGCATAATGTCCCAGCAGGGTCACCTCTCCAATCATCACCAGACCCCTCAATTACTGTATAATGTCCCAGCAGTGTCACCGCTCCAGTCATCAGATCCCTCCATTACTGTATAATGTTCCAGCAGTGTCACCTCTCCAGTCATCACCAGACCCCTCCATTACTGTATAATGTCCCAGCAGTGTCACCTCTCTAATCATCACCAGACCCCTCCATTACTGTATAATGTCCCAGCAGTGTCACCTCTCCAGTCATCACCAGACCCCTCCATTACTGTATAATGTCCCAGCAGTGTCACCTCTCCAGTCATCACCAGACCCCTCCATTACTGTATAATGTCCCAGCAGTGTCACCTCTCCAGTCATCACCAGACCCCTCCATTACTGTATAATGTCCCAGCAGGGTCACCTCTCTAATCATCACCAGACCCCTCCATTACTGTATAATGTCCCAGCAGTGTCACCTCTCTAATCATCACCAGACCCCTCCATTACTGTATAATGTCCCAGCAGTGTCACCTCTCCAGTCATCACCAGACCCCTCCATTACTGTATAATGTCCCAGCAGTGTCACCTCTCCAGTCATCACCAGACCCCTCAATTACTGTATAATGTCCCAGCAGTGCCCCCTCTCCAGTCATCACCAGACCCCTCCATTACTGCATAATGTCCCAGCAGTGCCACCTCTCCAGTCATCACCAGACCCCTCCATTACTGTATAATGTCCCAGCAGTGCCACCTCTCCAGTCATCACCAGACCCCTCCATTACTGTATAATGTCCCAGCAGTGCCACCTCTCCAGTCATCACCAGACCCCTCCATTACTGTATAATGTCTCAGCAGTGTCACCTCTCCAGTCATCACAAGACCCCTCCATTACTGTATAATGTCTCAGCAGGGTCACCTCTCTAATCATCACCAGACCCCTCCATTACTGTATAATGTTCAAGCAGTGTCACCTCTCCAGTCATCACCAGACCCCTCCATTACTGTATAATGTCCCAGCAGTGTCACCTCTCCAGTCATCACCAGACCCCTCAATTACTGTATAATGTCCCAGCAGGGTCACCTCTCCAGTCATCACCAGACCCCTCCATTACTGTATAATGTCCCAGCAGTGTCACCTCTCCAGTCATCACCAGAACCCTCCATTACTGCATAATGTCCCAGCAGGGTCACCTCTCCAATCATCACCAGACCCCTCAATTACTGTATAATGTCCCAGCAGTGTCACCGCTCCAGTCATCAGATCCCTCCATTATTGTATAATGTTCCAGCAGTGTCACCTCTCCAGTCATCACCAGACCCCTCCATTACTGTATAATGTCCCAGCAGTGTCACCTCTCTAATCATCACCAGACCCCTCCATTACTGTATAATGTCCCAGCAGTGTCACCTCTCCAGTCATCACCAGACCCCTCCATTACTGTATAATGTCCCAGCAGGGTCACCTCTCCAGTCATCACCAGACCCCTCCATTACTGTATAATGTTCCAGCAGTGTCACCTCTCCAGTCATCACCAGACCCCTCCATTACTGTATAATGTCCCAGCAGTGTCACCTCTCCAGTCATCACCAGACCCCTCCATTACTGTATAATGTCCCAGCAGTGCCACCTCTCCAGTCATCACCAGACCCCTCCATTACTGTATAATGTCTCAGCAGTGTCACCTCTCCAGTCATCACAAGACCCCTCCATTACTGTATAATGTCTCAGCAGTGTCACCTCTCCAGTCATCACCAGACCCCTCCATTACTGTATAATGTCTCAGCAGTGTCACCTCTCCAGTCATCACCAGACCCCTCCATTACTGTATAATGTCCCAGCAGTGTCACCTCTCCATTCATCACCAGACCCCTCCATTACTGTATAATGTCCCAGCAGTGTCACCTCTCCAGTCATCACCAGACCCCTCAATTACTGTATAATGTCCCAGCAGGGTCACCTCTCCAGTCATCACCAGACCCCTCCATTACTGTATAATGTCCCAGCAGTGTCACCTCTCCAGTCATCACCAGACCCCTCAATTACTGTATAATGTCCCAGCAGGGTCACCTCTCCAGTCAACACCAGACCCCTCCATTACTGTATAATGTCCCAGCAGTGTCACCTCTCCAGTCATCACCAGACCCCTCAATTACTGTATAATGTCCCAGCAGGGTCACCTCTCTAGTCATCACCAGACCCCTCAATTACTGTATAATGTCCCAGCAGGGTCACCTCTCCAGTCATCACCAGACCCCTCCATTACTGTATAATGTCCCAGCAGTGTCACCTCTCTAATCATCACCAGACCCCTCCATTACTGTATAATGTCCCAGCAGTGTCACCTCTCCAGTCATCACCAGACCCCTCCATTACTGTATAATGTCCCAGCAGTGTCACCTCTCCAGTCATCACCAGACCCCTCCATTACTGTATAATGTCCCAGCAGGGTCACCTCTCTAATCATCACCAGACCCCTCCATTACTGTATAATGTCCCAGCAGTGTCACCTCTCTAATCATCACCAGACCCCTCCATTACTGTATAATGTCCCAGCAGTGTCACCTCTCCAGTCATCACCAGACCCCTCCATTACTGTATAATGTCCCAGCAGGGTCACTTCTCCAGTCATCACCAGACCCCTCCATTACTGTATAATGTCCCAGCAGTGTCACCTCTCTAATCATCACCAGAACCCTCCATTACTGTATAATGTCCCAGCAGGGTCACCTCTCCAGTCATCACCAGAACCCTCCATTACTGTATAATGTCCCAGCAGGGTCACCTCTCCAGTCATCACCAGACCCCTCCATTACTGTATAATGTCCCAGCAGGGTCACCTCTCCAGTCATCACCAGACCGCTCCATTACTGTATAATGTCCCAGCAGGGTCACCTCTCCAATCATAACCAGACCCCTCAATTACTGTATAATGTCCCAGCAGTGTCACCTCTCTAATCACCACTAGACCCCTCAATTACTGTATAATGTCCCAGCAGTGTCACCTCTCCAGTCATCACCAGACCCCTCCATTACTGTATAATGTCCCAGCAGTGTCACCTCTCCAGTCATCACCAGACCCCTCCATTACTGTATAATGTCCCAGCAGTGTCACCTCTCCAGTCATCACCAGACCCCTCCATTACTGTATAATGTCCCAGCAGTGTCACCTCTCCAGTCATCACCAGACCCCTCCATTACTGTATAATGTCCCAGCAGTGTCACCTCTCCAGTCATCACCAGACCCCTCCATTACTGTATAATGTCCCAGCAGTGTCACCTCTCCAGTCATCACCAGACCCCTCAATTACTGTATAATGTCCTAGCAGTGTCTCCTCTCTAATCATCACCAGACCCCTCCATTACTGTATAAAGTCCCAGCAGTGTCACCTCTCCAGTCATCACCAGACCCCTCCATTACTGTATAATGTCCCAGCAGTGTCACCTCTCCAGTCATCACCAGACCCCTCCATTACTGTATAATGTCCCAGCAGTGTCACCTCTCCAGTCATCACCAGACCCCTCCATTACTGTATAATGTCCCAGCAGTGTCACCTCTCCAGTCATCACCAGACCCCTCCATTACTGTATAATGTCCCAGCAGTGTCACCTCTCTAATCATCACCAGACCCCTCCATTACTGTATAATGTCCCAGCAGTGTCACCTCTCTAATCATCACCAGACCCCTCCATTACTGTATAATGTCCCAGCAGTGTCACCTCTCCAGTCATCACCAGACCCCTCCATTACTGTATAATGTCCCAGCAGTGTCACCTCTCTAATCATCACCAGACCCCTCCATTACTGTATAATGTCCCAGCAGGGTCACCTCTCCAGTCAGCAGCTCAGTGATCCTGTGGATGAGTTCTAGGATCTTCTCCTCATGTATCAGTGAGTGAGGTGGAGACTCCATGATGGGGCCCCGGGCCCTGCTCCGTCCTCCTGACTCATGGAGATGGCTGCTGGGGGCCACACACTCCCCCAATGTCTTCTTCACTATGGTGTAATCCTGTGTATGGAGAGAGACAATGAGGGGACTGACCCCAGTATTCCTCCCTCACTACAAAGAGGAGATTGTGCCCCCTGTATAGAGATCTAGTGAGCACATCTGGAATACTGGGGTCAGTTCTGGAAACCTCCCATACAAAGAGACATCCAGAACATAGAGCGGCTCCAAAGATGGGGGACAATAATGGTGGAAATGTAGATGGGGGGCCAACAATGGTGGAAATGTAGATGGGGGGCCAACAATGGTGGAAATGTAGATGGGGGGCCAACAATGGTGGAAATGTAGATGGAGGACAAAAATGGTGGAAATGTAGATGGGGGGACAACAATGGTGGAAATGTAGATGGGGGGGACAACAATGGTGGAAATGTAGATGGGGGGGACAACAATGGTGGAAATGTAGATGGGGGGGACAACAATGGTGGAAATGTAGATGGGGGGGACAACAATGGTGGAAAAGTAGATGGGGGGACAACAATGGTGGAAAAGTAGATGGGGGGACAACAATGGTGGAAATGTAGATGGGGGACAACAATGGTGGAAATGTAGATGGGGGGACAACAATGGTGGAAATGTAGATGGGGGCAACAATGGTGGAAATGTAGATGGGGGGCAACAATGGTGGAAATGTAGATGGGGGGACAACAATGGTGGAAATGTAGATAGGGACAACAATGGTGGAAATGTAGATGGGGGACAACAATGGTGGAAATGTAGATGGGGAAAACAATGGTGGAAATGTAGATGGGGACAACAATGGTGGAAATGTAGATGGGGGGGGGCAACAATGGTGGAAATGTAGATGGGGACAACAATGGTGGAAATGTAGATGGGGACAACAATGGTGGAAATGTAGATGGGGGGACAACAATGGTGGAAATGTAGATGGGTCACCTCACCTCTCCGGTCAGCAGGTGGAGGATCTCCAAGGTGAAGTGTAATATTCTCTTAGTCATCTCATTCCTGTCCTTGTCCATCCTTGGGGGTCATTCAGGAGAAGAGGAGACAACTGGAGGGAAATAGTCCTGGCGGGGACTATATTGGAGAGGATGGGGCCCTAAAATCAGACAGGGATCACATCATATATCACATACATATCCTCACTTATTATATATATTATACAGGGGCCACATCATATGTCACATACACATCCTCACTTATTATATATATTATACAGGGGCCACATCATATGTCACATACACATCCTCACTTATTATATATATCATACAGGGGTCACATCATATATCACATACACATCCTCACTTATTATATATATCATACAGGGATCACATCATATGTCACATACACATCCTCACTTATTATATATATCATACAGGGATCACATCATATATCACATACACATCCTCACTTATATATATCATACAGGGGTCACATCATATATCACATACACATCCTCACTTATTATATATATATTATACAGGGATCACATCATATATCACATACACATCCTCACTTATTATATATATCATACAGGGATCACATCATATATCACATACACATCCTCACTTATTATATATATCATACAGGGATCACATCATATATCACATACACATCCTCACTTATTATATATATCATACAGGGATCACATCATATATCACATACACATCCTCACTTATTAGATATATTATACAGGGGCCACATCATATGTCACATACACATCCTCACTTATTATATATATTATACAGGGGCCACATCATATGTCACATACACATCCTCACTTATTATATATATATTATACAGGGATCACATCATATATCACATACACATCCTCACTTATTATATATATATCATACAGGGGTCACATCATATATCACATACACATCCTCACTTATTATATATATTATACAGGGATCACATCATATATCACATACACATCCTCACTTATTATATATATCATACAGGGATCACATCATATGTCACATACACATCCTCACTTATTATATATATCATACAGGGATCACATCATATATCACATACACATCCTCACTTATATATATCATACAGGGGTCACATCATATATCACATACACATCCTCACTTATTATATATATCATACAGGGATCACATCATATATCACATACACATCCTCACTTATTATATATATCATACAGGGATCACATCATATATCACATACACATCCTCACTTATTATATATATCATACAGGGATCACATCATATATCACATACACATCCTCACTTATTATATATATCATACAGGGGTCACATCATATATCACATACACATCCTCACTTATTATATATATATTATACAGGGATCACATCATATATCACATACACATCCTCACTTATTATATATATCATACAGGGATCACATCATATATCACATACACATCCTCACTTATTATATATATCATACAGGGATCACATCATATATCACATACACATCCTCACTTATTATATATATCATACAGGGATCACATCATATATCACATACACATCCTCACTTATTATATATATTATACAGGGGCCACATCATATGTCACATACACATCCTCACTTATTATATATATTATACAGGGGCCACATCATATGTCACATACACATCCTCACTTATTATATATATATTATACAGGGATCACATCATATATCACATACACATCCTCACTTATTATATATATATCATACAGGGGTCACATCATATATCACATACACATCCTCACTTATTATATATATTATACAGGGATCACATCATATATCACATACACATCCTCACTTATTATATATATCATACAGGGATCACATCATATGTCACATACACATCCTCACTTATTATATATATCATACAGGGATCACATCATATATCACATACACATCCTCACTTATATATATCATACAGGGGTCACATCATATATCACATACACATCCTCACTTATTATATATATCATACAGGGATCACATCATATATCACATACACATCCTCACTTATTATATATATCATACAGGGATCACATCATATATCACATACACATCCTCACTTATTATATATATCATACAGGGATCACATCATATATCACATACACATCCTCACTTATTATATATATCATACAGGGGTCACATCATATATCACATACACATCCTCACTTATTATATATATATTATACAGGGATCACATCATATATCACATACACATCCTCACTTATTATATATATCATACAGGGATCACATCATATATCACATACACATCCTCACTTATTATATATATCATACAGGGATCACATCATATATCACATACACATCCTCACTTATTATATATATCATACAGGGATCACATCATATATCACATACACATTCTCACTTATTATATATATCATACAGGGATCATATCATATATCACATACACATCCTCACTTATTATATATATCATACAGGGATCACATCATAGATCACATACACATCCTCACTTATTATATATATATCATACAGGGATCACATCATATATCACATACACATCCTCACTTATTATATATATATCATACAGGGATCACATCATATGTCACATACATATCCTTACTATATATATCATACAGGGATCACATCATATATCACATACACATCCTCACTTATTATATATATATCATACAGGGATCACATCATATATCACATACACATCCTCAATTATTATATATCATACAGGGATCACATCATATGTCACATACACATCCTCACTTATTATATATATCATACAGGGATCACATCATATATCACATACACATCCTCACTTATTATATATCATACAGGGATCACATCATATATCACATACACATCCTCACTTATTATATATCACATACATATCCTCACTTATTATATATACCATACAGGGATCACATCATATATCACATACACATCCTCACTTATTATATATATATATATCATACAGGGATCACATCATATATCACATACACATCCTCACTTATTATATATCATACAGGGATCACATCATATATCACATACACATCCTCACTTATTATATATATATATATTATACAGGGGTCACATCATATATCACATACACATCCTCACTTATTATATATATCATACAGGGATCACATCATATGTCACATACACATCCTCACTTATTATATATATCATACAGAGATCACATCATATATCACATACACATCCTCACTTATATATATTATACAGGGGTCACATCATATGTCACATACACATCCTCACTTATTATATATATATATATCATACAGGGATCACATCATATATCACATACACATCCTCACTTATATATATATCATACAGGGATCACATCATATATCACATACACATCCTCACTTATTATATATATATTATACAGGGGTCACATCATATATCACATACACATCCTCACTTATTATATATATCATACAGGGGGTCACATCATATATCACATACACATCCTCACTTATTATATATATCATACAGGGATCACATCATATATCACATACACATCCTCACTTATTATATATATCATACAGGGGGTCACATCATATATCACATACACATCCTCACTTATATATATATATATCATACAGGGGTCAGATCATATATCACATACACATCCTCACTTATTATATATATATCATACAGGGATCACATCATATATCACATACACATCCTCACTTATTATATATATTATACAGGGATCACATCATATGTCACATACACATCCTCACTTATATATATATTATACAGGGATCACATCATATATCACATACACATCCTCACTTATTATATATATCATACAGGGATCACATCATATATCACATACACATCCTCACTTATTATATATATCATACAGGGATCACATCATATGTCACATACACATCCTCACTTATTATATATATCATACAGGGGTCACATCATATATCACATGCACATCCTCACTTATATATATATCATACAGGGATCACATCATATATCACATACACATCCTCACTTATATATATATCATACAGGGATCACATCATATATCACATACACATCCTCACTTATTATATATATTATACAGGGATCACATCATATATCACATACACATCCTCACTTATTATATATATTATACAGGGGTCACATCATATATCAGGAGGATTTGCTCCATCACAAGCCGGTCTCGGAGTGTATAGAGGCCCCAATAAACCAAACCCTTCACCTCTGGCCATAAGGCTTCTATAAGGTTCCAGGTGTAATGTCTCTTATCAGTGAAGTTATTAGGGGCCCCTGGAGCCCATATAGGTGATCACCCAGATATCAGCCGAGGAGCCATAAAACCTATTGGTTCCTACAGGAATACCCGGGATACAGGGGGTGAAGAACCTGATGGGCGCACTCACCACTCACCAATATTCGCACAAAAAGTCGCACGGACCCAGAGAAAAAAGCTTCATAAATGTCCTGATAAATCTCCAATATAACAAAATCCTCATGGAATCTTACCTCACACACTGCACCTCCTCCCAGCTGAGCCCGCCCACTCCTGTCACATGACCATCCTCACAGGTCCTTCACCACTAATCTTCTCCTACTGCTGAGCCCCGCCCACTCCTGTCACATGACCATCCTCACAGGTCCTTCACCACTTATCTTCTCCTACTGCTGAGCCCGCCCACTCCTGTCACATGACCATCCTCACAGGTCCTTCACCACTAATCTTCTCCTACTGCTTAGCCCCACCCACTCCAGTCACATGACTATCCTCACAGGTCCTTCTCCTTCACCACTATTCCTCTCCTGGTGAGCCCCACCCACTCCTGTCACATGACCATCCTCACAGGTCCTTCACCACTAATCTTCTCCTACTGCTTAGCCCCGCCCACTCCTGTCACATGACCATCCTCACAGGTCCTTCACCACTAATCTTCTCCTACTACTGAGCCCCACCCACTCCTGTCACATGACCATCCCCACAGGTCATTTATCACAATCTCTTCTATCCTGCTGAGCTCCAGTACCCCAGTAGTAAGGAGATTACTTGAGGAGGTTTGTTACAGTGTGTCACCCCAGTAGTAAGGTGATTACATGAGGAGGGGGTTTGTTACAGTGTGTCACCCCAGTAGTAAGGAGATTACATGAGGAGGAGGTTTGTTACAGTGTGTCACCCCAGTAGTAAGAAGATTACATGAGGAGGAGGTTTGTTACAGTGTGTCACCCCAGTAGTAAGGAGATTACATGAGAAGGGGGTTTGTTACAGTGTGTCACCCCAGTAGTAAGGAGATTACATGAGGAGGAGGTTTGTTACAGTGTGTCACCCCAGTAGTAAGGAGATTACATGAGGAGGGGGTTTGTTACAGTGTGTCACCCCAGTAGTAAGGAGATTACATGAGGAGGAGGTTTGTTACAGTGTGTCACCCCAGTAGTAAGGAGATTACATGAGGAGGAGGTTTGTTACAGTGTGTCACCCCAGTAGTAAGGAGATTACATGAGGAGGAGGTTTGTTACAGTGTGTCACCCCAGTAGTAAGGAGATTACATGAGGAGGAGGATTGGTACAGTGTATCACCCCAGTAGTAAGGAGATTACATGAGGAGGAGGTTTGTTACAGTGTGTCACCCCAGTAGTAAGGAGATTACATGAGGAGGAGGTTTGTTACAGTGTCACCCCAGTAGTAAGGAGATTACATGAGGAGGAGGATTGTTACAGTGTGTCACCCCAGTAGTAAGGAGATTACATGAGGAGGAGGTTTGTTACAGTGTGTCACCCCAGTAGTAAGGAGATTACATGAGGAGGAGGTTTGTTACAGTGTGTCACCCCAGTAGTGAGGAGATTACATGAGGAGGAGGTTTGTTACAGTGTGTCACCCCAGTAGTAAGGAGATTACATGAGGAGGAGGTTTGTTACAGTGTGTCACCCCAGTAGTAAGGAGATTACATGAGGAGGGGGTTTGTTACAGTGTGTCACCCCAGTAGTAAGGAGATTACATGAGGAGGAGGTTTGTTACAGTGTGTCACCCCAGTAGTAAGGAGATTACATGAGGAGAAGGTTTGTTACAGTGTCACCCCAGTAGTAAGGAGATTACATGAGGAGGAGGTTTGTTACAGTGTGTCACCCCAGTAGTAAGGAGATTACATGAGGAGGAGGTTTGTTACAGTGTGTCACCCCAGTAGTAAGGAGATTACATGAGGAGGAGGTTTGTTACAGTGTGTCACCCCAGTAGTAAGGAGATTACATGAGGAGGAGGTTTGTTACAGTGTGTCACCCCAGTAGTAAGGAGATTACATGAGGAGGAGGTTTGTTACAGTGTGTCACCCCAGTAGTAAGGAGATTACATGAGAAGGGGGTTTGTTACAGTGTGTCACCCCAGTAGTAAGGAGATTACATGAGGAGGGGGTTTGTTACCGTGTGTCACCCGAGTAGTAAGGAGATTACATGAGGAGGAGGTTTGTTACCGTGTGTCACCCCAGTAGTAAGGAGATTACATGAGGAGGAGGTTTGTTACCGTGTGTCACCCCAGTAGTAAGGAGATTACATGAGGAGGAGGTTTGTTACAGTGTGTCACCCCAGTAGTAAGGAGATTACATGAGAAGGGGGTTTGTTACAGTGTGTCACCCCAGTAGTAAGGAGATTACATGAGGAGGAGGTTTGTTACAGTGTGTCACCCCAGTAGTAAGGAGATTACATGGGGAGGAGGTTTGTTACAGTGTGTCACCCCAGTAGTAAGGAGATTACATGAGGAGGAGGTTTGTTACATTGTGTCACCCCATTAGTAAGGAGATTACATGAGGAGGAGGTTTGTTACAGTGTGTCACCCCAGTAGTAAGGAGATTACATGAGGAGGAGGTTTGTTACAGTGTGTCACCCCAGTAGTAAGGAGATTACATGAGGAGGTTTGTTACAGTGTGTCACCCCAGTAGTAAGGAGATTACATGAGGAGGAGGTTTGTTACCGTGTGTCACCCCAGTAGTAAGGAGATTACATGAGGAGGAGGTTTGTTACAGTGTGTCACCCCAGTAGTAAGGAGATTACATGAGGAGGAGGTTTGTTACAGTGTGTCACCCCAGTAGTAAGGAGATTACATGAGGGGGAGGTTTGTTACAGTGTGTCACCCCAGTAGTAAGGAGATTACATCAGGAGGAGGTTTGTTACAGTGTGTCACCCCAGTAGTAAGGAGATTACATGAGGAGGAGGTTTGTTACAGTGTGTCACCCCAGTAGTAAGGAGATTACATGAGGAGGAGGTTTGTTACAGTGTGTCACCCCAGTAGTAAGAAGATTACATGAGGAGGAGGTTTGTTACAGTGTGTCACCCCAGTAGTAAGGAGATTACATGAGAAGGGGGTTTGTTACAGTGTGTCACCCCAGTAGTAAGGAGATTACATGAGGAGGAGGTTTGTTACCGTGTGTCACCCCAGTAGTAAGGAGATTACATGAGGAGGAGGTTTGTTACCGTGTGTCACCCCAGTAGTAAGGAGATTACATGAGGAGGAGGTTTGTTACAATGTGTCACCCCAGTAGTAAGGAGATTACATGAGAAGGGGGTTTGTTACAGTGTGTCACCCCAGTAGTAAGGAGATTACATGAGGAGGAGGTTTGTTACAGTGTGTCACCCCAGTACTAAGGAGATTACATGGGGAGGAGGTTTGTTACAGTGTGTCACCCCATTAGTAAGGAGATTACATGAGGAGGAGGTTTGTTACAGTGTGTCACCCCAGTAGTAATGAGATTACATGAGGAGGAGGTTTGTTACAGTGTGTCACCCCAGTAGTAAGGAGATTACATGAGGAGGAGGTTTGTTACAGTGTGTCACCCCAGTAGTAATGAGATTACATGAGGAGGAGGTTTGTTACAGTGTGTCACCCCAGTAGTAAGGAGATTACATGAGGAGGTTTGTTACAGTGTGTCACTCCAGTAGTAAGGAGATTACATGAGGAGGAGGTTTGTTACAGTGTGTCACCCCAGTAGTAAGGAGATTACATGAGGAGGTGGTTTGTTACAGTGTGTCACCCCAGTAGTAAGGAGATTACATGAGGAGGAGGTTTGTTACAATGTGTCACCCCAGTAGTAAGGAGATTACATCAGGAGGAGGTTTGTTACAGTGTGTCACCCCAGTAGTAAGAAGATTACATGAGGAGGAGGTTTGTTACAGTGTGTCACCCCAGTAGTAAGGAGATTACATGAGGAGGAGGTTTGTTACAGTGTGTCACCCCAGTAGTAAGGAGATTACATGAGGAGGAGGTTTGTTACAGTGTGTCACCCCAGTAGTAAGAAGATTACATGAGGAGGAGGTTTGTTACAGTGTGTCACCCCAGTAGTAAGGAGATTACATGAGGAGGAGGTTTGTTACAGTGTGTCACCCCAGTAGTAAGGAGATTACATGAGGAGGAGGTTTGTTACAGTGTGTCACCCCAGTAGTAAGAAGATTACATGAGGAGGAGGTTTGTTACAGTGTGTCACCCCAGTAGTAAGGAGATTACATGAGGAGGAGGTTTGTTACACTGTGTCACCCCAGTAGTAAGGAGATTGTATGAGCCACCACGCCCCCTTCCATAGACTTGCATTGAGGGGGCGTGGTGTGATGTCACGAGGGGCGTGGCAGTGATTCACGCCCCCGCTGCCCACTTCAAGTATTCTAAAGGAATGTCTGGTACTGCACAGAGATTGTCCCAGCAGTAGGACCCCCGCGATCAGACATCTTGTCCCCGATCCTTTGGATACGGCTCTTATATATTTTCTTTATCTTTATTCTTCACTTCCAAGAGAATCTCATCATTCCACCAATTTTCTATTGTTCAAGTTTTTCCCGTTCTTTAGATCCCTCTAATGATATATATGATCATTGTCAAGATGAACTGTTTACTAATTAGTTATATACATAGATATATATATAGATATAATACATATACACATATAAATATACACATACATATAATACATATACACATATAAATATACACATATATACATACATATACACATATACATACATATAATACATATATACATATACATACATATAATACTTATACACACATAATACATATACACATATAGATATACACACATATATATATACATACATATAATACATACACACATATACATATATACATACATATAATACATATACACATATAAATATATACATACATATAATACATATACACATATACATATATACATACATATAATACATATACACATATACATATATACATACATATAATACATATACACATATAAATATATACATACATATATACATACATACATATAAATATATACATACATATAATACATATACACATATAAATATATACATACATATAATACATATACACATATACATATATACATACATATAATACATATACACATATACATATATACATACATATAATACATATACACATATAAATATATACATACATATATACATACATACATATAAATATATACATACATATAATACATATACACATATATAAATATATACATACATATAATACATATACACATATAATACATATACACACACACACACACATATATATATATATATATACACACACACATGTACTATAGAAGGTAACTGCAGCACACCAACTTAAAGTGCAAGGAAGTGATTTATTCCAGAAAATACAGGCAACGTTTCTGTGGCCTCACGCCACCATTTTCAAGCAGCTTATGAGTGATTCAGGGAGCTTTAAATAGTTGCACATACATACAAGCTCATTACCAATAATAAACAGTGTAAAATTATACAAAATACATAATAAAAAAGCAAAATATGATCAGTGAGATATAGAAGATGCCAAAGGGCAATATAGACGTGTACATGTACTTGTACATACCAATAAAGTGATAATAGTGCATTAAAAGACAAATTGTCATAAAACGGGATATGAAAAACAGGTGGTATGTACAATTGATTAATTATATATACAGTACAGGCAGGGCTTACCCGGCACAGGATCTGTATTAAACACCATAATGGCGACATGCAGCGGCGTCCACGCTGTCTCCCATTTCAGGCATTATGCCCATTAACCAATCACAGACATACTAGATTGCATCATAGACCCACGTGGGTCGCGTGTAGATACGCGCATGCGCACATCAACTGTTGTGCTCGCGTCTGCCATATAGAGAAAGGGCAATAGTGTTGGAGTGCATGAAGCTAGTAATAGGTAAGTAATAACTCGCACAAGGTAAGTCTGGCCGTGACAAAAGTCATCAGCAGTATAATAGAAAGGCCCAATATAGCCAAAAAGGAAAAAAAATATAAAATAAAATAGCAAATATATTAGAGGTCAAACGCAGTCTTGAACCCACGTCATTCAAGCACAGACACTCGGCACCAGATCTCCTATACCCTATCATTAGCACGCTCCGCCGCCGTCTCCCAGGACTGGGTGAAGTGACAAAGGGTCCAGGCAGTGTGGGGCACCACCGACAAGAACAGGGCACACATGCTGCTGACAAATTGGGGTCACACAGACGTGTGAGGAGAGTGCCCATACATCAAACACATGTATACCGTGGGAAGAAGATTATTGACCAAATGATGATGGCGGGTATCTGAAAGTTTATTAGGGTCACAAGAGAAGCAGAGAATATGTCTGTGATAGGTCAAAAATATATAGGAGGGCAATATTAAATAACAAGAATAATTAATTTAAATACCGTATTTTTCGTCCTATAGGACGCACCCAATTTTTAGGGGCAAAATCTTAAAAAATAAAGATTTTGAACCCAATAGTGGTCTTCAACCTGCGGACCTCCAAATGTTGCAAAACTACAACTCCCAGCATGCCCGGACAGCCGTTGGCTGTCCGGGCATGCTGGGAGTTGTAGTTTTACAACATCTGGAGGTCCGCAGATTGAAGACCACTGCATGAGGAGGTAATACTCACGTGTCCCCGCCGCTCCGGACCCGTCACCGCTGCCCTGGATGTCGCTCCATCGCTGTCACCGTGTCCCCGTCGCTCCGGAACGTCTCTGCTGCCGGCCGGGTATCCTCGCTCTCCGTCGCCGCCATCACGTCGTTACGCACGCCGACGTACGTACGCGACGACGTGATGACGAGGAAGGAGAGCGCCGGCCATACAGGGGATCCCGGCACGGAGCAGACACGAGGAGGCAGGTAAGGTCCCTCCCGGTGTCCTGTAAGCACTAACCCGGCTATTCAGTCGGGCTGTTCGGGACCGCCGCGGTGAAATCGCGGCGGTCCCGAACAGCCCGACTGAACAGCCGGGTTAGTGTCACTTTCCCTTCCGGTCAGCTTTGATCGCCGCGTCTGAAGGGTTAATACAGGGCATCACCACGATCGGTGATGTCCTGTATTAGCCGCGGGTCCCGGCCGTTGATGGCCGCAGGGACCGCCGCGATAGGGGTGTATTCGCCGTATAAGACGCACCGACTTTTTCCCCCCAGTTTTGGGGAAGAAAAAGTGCGTCTTATACGGCGAAAAATACGGTAAATACAGAGAAAGGACGCAAAAATCTTCCACAAGATAACCTCTGTCCGGTATCTGCTGCCATAGTTCTGTATCATGATCTATAAAAAGAGAAAGGAAAAAAAAGTAATTAATATAAATGCGTAGAATCACTACAAAACCTTCTTACTCGACAGGGGTTTATCTAAAGAACTCGGTCGTGCATCATGCATGATAAATTTGCGGCGTCACAATAAACTCAACATTCAGACCGTATGGTTTCAAAGATCGAAGTTCGTGAATCCATTTCAGTTCTCTCTTTTTCAGGAGACTGACACGATCCCCCCCCCCCTACGTTTAAGTGGGGGGATGTGGTCAATTAAAATAAATTTAAGATCTTGTTCCTTATGTTTGGCCTCAGTAAAGTGCTTCGCCACGGGGAGGTCTAGCCGATTTTTTCTTATACTGTAGCGGTGTTGACTAATCCTAGTCTTAAAATCACATGTGGTCTCCCCTACATCGAGGAGACCACATGGACAGACCAGGATATATACTACAAAATCTGATGTGCATGTTAAATAATGTTTGAGTTGATAGTTTTTGCCTGTACTGGGATGGACAAAGGTGGAGCCTTTAATCATGTATTTACAATTTACGCATAGTCGACAGGGAAATGAACCTCTGGCTGCTACACTGAGAAATTTTTGAGGATTTGTTTTAAAGGAAACATCCGATTTTACTAGTTTGTCCCTAAGGTTGGTGCCTCGTCTGTAAGAAAGTAGTGGAGGGACCTGAAATTCCATAATATCTGGGAAACTCTTTTGTAGGATGTTCCAGTGTTTATTTAGTATTGAAGCTATATTTTTAGAGTGGCCACCAAAGGTGGACACAAAGGGAATACGTACTTGGGATTTGTTACTCCTCTTTCTAGAGGTCTGTAAGGTTTCTTCTCTATTTAGAGCCATAGTTTGGGCCTTACCTTCCTGTAATAATCTTAAAGGATATCCGCGTTGTTTAAAATTAGTAATCATTTTATCAAGTGTAGGTTCAAGTCGTTCATCCGCGGCGATGATGCGTCTCGCACGCAGCATTTGGCTTGCGGGAAGAGAACGCACCATCGGGCGCGGATGGCAACTGGAAAAATGTAGAATTGAGTTACAATCAGTTTCTTTAACAAAAAGCTCAGTGTCTATCTTCACCCATGTATCCAAGAATGAGACTTGAGACGTTGATGAATGTAGGGTAAATTGAATATGAGGATCTAAGGTGTTCAGGTGGTTATGGAAGGCATGTAATTCTTCCATGTCCCCACCCCAGATTAAAAACACATCATCAATATACCTCCACCACCCCAGCAGTTTGCTGGAGTGGTGGGATACATAAATACCAGATTCCTCCAGCACCGCCATGAACACGTTGGCGTAAGTGGGCGCCACGTTCGTGCCCATGGCGGTGCCGGAGATCTGGAGGTAGAATGAATCGTTGAACACAAAATAGTTGTTTTTAAGAATCAATTCTAGGAGAGAAATGATAAAATTTGTCCTCTCGAAAGAGAAGTCCAATTCCACGCTGGACCTCACAGCCTGCACACCCCCATCGTGGGGGATGGAGGTGTACAGGCTGACGACGTCCAGCGTGGCAATGATGGCCCCCGGTGGCAACACAATGTCAGCAATTTTAAGTAAAAAATCTGTTGTGTCCTTCAGATACGATCTGGCTTTAACCGCATATGGTCTAAAAATTTGCTCCACGAAAATCGACAAGCCGCTGGTGATGGACCCCCGGCCCGACACAATGGGTTGGCCAGGGGGGTCCACCAGCGACTTGTGGATCTTCGGGAGCAAATAAAGTAAGGGAGTAATAGGATGTTTGATGAAAAGAAAATCATACAGCTGTTTGTCAATCAAATTATCACTTAAACCTTTATCAAGGACGGTCTTAATTCTCAGACTTATAGTATGAACAGGATCTCTACTCAATTTGAAGTATGTGGACGTATCCCCAAGTTGGCGTTCAGCCTCTATGATGTATTTTCCCCGATCCATGACCACGATGGCTTCACCCTTGTCTGCGGGTTTCACCACCAGGTTGTGGTCATGGATCAGGGAGTTGAGGGCTTCTGTTTGGTGTCTAGTAAGATTGTAAAAAGACTGAGTATGTGGGTAATCACGTGTATGTGAAATGTCTTGCTTAACAAGATCACAAAAAGTATCAATAGCGCTACAATTTACTGTAGGGTTGAAATTACTAGGTAGTTGTAAATTGAAGTCTGAGAAAGAAAAACCGTCACTGGTAATGTCACAAACTGTATTAGATACAAAATTCTGACCAGTATAGGGATGTTCATGGAACCATACTTTCAACTTTAACCAACGAATGAATTGGATGAAATATATATATATATATATACACATATATACACATACATATACACATATAGATATTGTGACGATCCGTCTTGGGGATTAGCTCTGGGATTGTCCTGGACCACGCCACAGGATGCGCTTCTTCTCAATAAACCAGCAAACAAACGCTTATAATGCAAATCTGGCACCTTGCCAGTTTTATTAGACAGGTTGCAGGGAAAGAAATAAACAAAAAAACAGGAACAAAACAAAATCCTAGACCGTCTGGTCACTGACTAAACAGATTAGCTTGTCCTGACTAACAACCTCTGAGCTTCCCTCAGCCGGTTAAACATATGTCCCCTGCAACCTTCTACTCACAATTCATGTCACTCTCTTTGAGCCCCTCATAGCTCGGGCTGTGTACTCCTCAGCAGGCTCTGTCTCTTCCCTACAGCCCACATACTGTCTCCTAGGAAGAGCCTAGATTAGACTGAGTCTCCATCTCATATACACCTCCCTTCACTCCTGCCTCATTATTTAAGAAGCAGGTGAGAGCTTCTGCAGGGTGAGCCAAGGAAATACACCCTTTCCTTGCCACACTGCCACAATATATACATACATATAATACATATACACATTTACATATATACATATAATACATATACACATATACATATATACATACATATAATACATATACACATATACATATATACATACATATAATACATATACACATATATATACATATAATACATATACACACATATATATACACATATACATATATACATACATATAATACATATACACATATATATATATACATATAATACATATACACATATATATATACACATATACATATATACATACATATAATACATATACACATATACATACATATAATACATATACACATATACATATATACATACATATAATACATATACACATATACATATATACATATAATACATATACACATATACATATATACATACATATAATACATATACACACATACATATAATACATATACACATATAAATATACACATACATATAATACATATACACATATAAATATATACATACATATAATACATATACACATATAAATATACACATACATATAATACATATACACATATATACATACATATAATACATATACACATATATACATACATATAATACATATACACACATATATATACATATAATACATATACACATATATACATACATATAATACATATACACACATATATATATATATATATATATATACATATAATACATATACACATATATATATACACACATATAATACATATACACATATAAATATATACATACATATAATACATATACATATATACACACATATAATACATATACACATATATATATATATACATACATATAATACATATACACATATATATATACACACATATAATACATATACACATATAAATATATACATACATATAATACATATACATATATACACACATATAATACATATACACATATACACACATATAATACATATACACATATAAATATATACATACATATAATACATATACACATATAATACATATAATACATATACATATATACACACATATAATACATATACACATATATATATATACATACATATAATACATATACACATATACAACACAAACGAATGTCCAGCACTTGGTATGCGAATAAAATAATTTCCGTTTATTGAAGTTGCACAGGACAAACAGGTACAAGTGGTCTTTCTGACGCGTTTCGCGCTTAGATGCGCTTAGTCATGATTCTATGACTAAGCGCATCTAAGCGCGAAACGCGTCAGAAAGACCACTTGTACCTGTTTGTCCTGTGCAGCTTCAATAAACGGAAATTATTTTATTCGCATACCAAGTGCTGGACATTCGTTTGTGTTGGATTTACCGTGGAAGCAGGGGCGGTGCCGGCGGGTCCGAGACACAGGTGTGCGCATTGCAGGAGTGAGCTGTATCTTGCTTGGATACTTCATATACACATATACACACATATAATACATATACACATATACATATATACACACATATAATACATATACACACATATATATATATATATATATATATATATATATATATATATATATATACAGTACAGACCAATAGTTTGTCCACCTTCTCATTCAGAGTTTTCGTTATTTCCTGACTATGAATATTGTAGATTCGCACTGAATGATCACATGTGGGATTATATACAGAACAATAAGTGTGAGAATCCGTCATATTCCAGATCACGGGTGTCAAACACAAGGCCCGCCAGACCTCGTCATGTGTCCCGCGTAGCCGCCGCCGTCAGCCTTCACCTTTTATTCTCGCTTTTTTTTTTTTGCCCTCTAGTGATCCTCCTTCGGTCCTCCTGGTCCTCCGCCTCTATGGTTGTACGCACGGGACTTCGTCAGTGACGTCCCGAGCGTACAATTATAGAGACGCGGGAGGACTAGGAGGATGTCAGGATCATCGCAGGACGCGCGCCGGCCAGGGCCTGGTAAGTGACCGGCGGCATGTTATCTTCTTCAGGGTTCCAGTCACTGCTCGTCAGGTCCTGGCACCTACTGCTATGGTCCATAGGCCATAGCAGTAGATGTGACCCCGGGCCGGAGGAGCGGTGACCGGATCACAGTGGGGGCAGCACACAGACATACAGCCTCCAGCCATACACTGTATATGGCTGGAGGCTGTATGTCTGTGTGGAGGAGGAGGTGTGATGGTGTGGGGGAGGAGGTGTGATGGTGTGGAGGTGTGATGGGGGGGAGGAGGTGTGATGGTGTGGAGGAGGTGGAGGTGTGATGGTGTGGAGGAGGTGTGATGGTGTGGAGGAGGAGGTGTGATGGTGTGGGGGAGGAGGTGTGATGGTGTGGGGGAGGAGGTGTGATGGTGTGGGGGAGGAGGAGGTGTGATGATGTGGGGGAGGAGGAGGTGTGATGGTGTGGGGGAGGAGGAGGTGTGATGGTGTGGGGAGGAGGAGGTGTGATGGTGTGGAGGAGGAGGAGGTGTGATGGTGTGGAGGAGGAGGAGTGATGTGTGGGGAGGAGGAGTGATGTGTGGGGAGGAGGAGTGATGTGTGGGGAGGAGGAGGTGTGATTGTGTGGAGAGGTGGAGGTGTGATGGTGTGGAGGAGGAGGTGTGATGGTGTGGGGGAGGAGGTGTGATGGTGTGGGGGAGGAGGAAGAGTAAGGGTGTGGAGGAGGAGGTGTGATGGTGTGGGGGAGGAGGAGGTGTGATGGTGTGGGGGAGGAGGAGGTGTGGGGGAGGAGGAAGTGTGATGGTGTGGAGGAGGTGTGATGGTGTGGAGGAGGTGTGATGGTGTGGAGGAGGTGTGATGGTGTGGAGGAGGAGGAGGTGTGATGGTGTGGAGGAGGAGGAGGTGTGATGGTGTGGAGGAGGAGGAGGTGTGATGGTGTGGAGGAGGAGGAGGTGTGATGGTGTGGAGGAGGAGGAGGTGTGATGGTGTGGAGGAGGAGGTGTGATGGTGTGGAGGAGGAGGTGTGATGGTGTGGGGGAGGAGGTGTGATGGTGTGGGGGAGGAGGTGTGATGGTGTGGAGGAGGTGTGATGGTGTGGAGGAGGAGGAGGTGTGATGGTGTGGAGGAGGAGGAGGTGTGATGGTGTGGAGGAGGAGGAGGTGTGATGGTGTGGAGGAGGTGTGATGGTGTGGAGGAGGAGGAGGTGTGATGGTGTGGGGGAGGAGGAGGTGTGATGGTGTGGGGGAGGAGGAGGTGTGATGGTGTGGAGGAGGAGGAGGTGTGATGGTGTGGAGGAGGAGGTGTGATGGTGTGGAGGAGGAGGTGTGATGGTGTGGAGGAGGAGGAGGTGTGATGGTGTGGAGGAGGAGGTGTGATGGTGTGGAGGAGGAGGTGTGATGGTGTGGGGGGGCTTTGCTGGTGACACTGTTGGGGATGTATTCTGATGGTATACTGACCCAGTATGTCTACCACAGCATCTGGCAGCGGCTGCTATTCCATCCGGGTTGCGTTTAGTTGGACCAACAGGACAATGACCCCAAATACCTCCAGGTTGTGTAAGGACTATGTGACCAAGAAGGAGAGTGATGGGGTGCTGCGCCGCCAGATGACCTGGCCTCCACAGTCCCCGGACCTGAACCTAAATCCAGATCGTTTGGGGTGAGCTGCACCACAGAGTGAGGGCAAAAATGGCAACAAGTGCAAAGCATCATGGGAACACCTTCAGGACTGGTGGAGACCATTTCAGGTGACTACAGATCATCAGGAGAATGAGTGTGCAGAGCATCATGGGAACTCCTTCAGGACTGGTGGAGACCATTTCAGGTGACTACAGATCATCAGGAGAATGAGTGTGCAAAGCATCATGGGAACTCCTTCAGGACTGGTGGAGACCATTTCAGGTGACTACAGTTCATCAGGAGAATGAGTGTGCAAAGCATCATGGGAACTCCTTCAGGACTGGTGGAGACCATTTCAGGTGACTACAGCCCATCAGGAGAATGAGTGTGCAAAGCATCATGGGAACTCCTTCAGGACTGGTGGAGACCATTTCAGGTGACTACAGCTCATCAGGAGAATGAGTGTGCAAAGCATCATGGGAACTCCTTCAGGACTGGTGGAGACCATTTCAGGTGACTACAGCTCATCAGGAGAATGAGTGTGCAGAGCATCATGGGAACTCCTTCAGGACTGGTGGAGACCATTTCAGGTGACTACAGATCATCAGGAGAATGAGTGTGCAAAGCATCATGGGAACTCCTTCAGGACTGGTGGAGACCATTTCAGGTGACTACAGATCATCAGGAGAATGAGTGTGCAAAGCATCATGGGAACTCCTTCAGGACTGGTGGAGACCATTTCAGGTGACTACAGATCATCAGGAGAATGAGTGTGCAAAGCATCATGGGAACTCCTTCAGGACTGGTGGAGACCATTTCAGGTGACTACAGATCATCAGGAGAATGAGTGTGCAAAGCATCATGGGAACTCCTTCAGGACTGGTGGAGACCATTTCAGGTGACTACAGATCATCAGGAGAATGAGTGTGCAAAGCATCATGGGAACTCCTTCAGGACTGGTGGAGACCATTTCAGGTGACTACTGCTCATCAGGAGAATGAGTGTGCAAAGCATCATGGGAACTCCTTCAGGACTGGTGGAGACCATTTCAGGTGACTACAGATCATCAGGAGAATGAGTGTGCAAAGCATCATGGGAACTCCTTCAGGACTGGTGGAGACCATTTCAGGTGACTACTGCTCATCAGGAGAATGAGTGTGCAAAGCATCATGGGAACTCCTTCAGGACTGGTGGAGACCATTTCAGGTGACTACAGATCATCAGGAGAATGAGTGTGCAGCAGGAATCAGAATATGACGGATTCTCACACTTATTGTTCTGTATATAATCCCACATGTGATCATTCAGTGCGAATCTACAATATTCATAGTCAGGAAATAACGAAAACTCTGAATGAGAAGGTGGACAAACTATTGGTCTGTACTGTGTGTATATATATATATATATATATATATATATACACTGCTGAACATAATAAAGTGAACACTAAGATAACACATCCTGGATCTGGATGAACTAATCGTATGAAATCCTTTCGTCTTTACAAAATCACACAAAAATTATCAATGGAAATGAAATGTATGAACCCCTGGAGGTCTGGATATGGAGTCCCCCTCAAAATCACAGTGGGAAACCCCACTACAGGCTGATCCAACTTTATGTAATGTCCTTAACCCCTTAAGGACGCAGGACGTAAATGTACGTCCTGGTGCGGTGGTACTTAACGCACCAGGACGTACATTTACGTCCTAAGCATAACCGCGGGCATCGGAGCGATGCCCGTGTCATGCGCGGCTGATCCCGGCTGCTGATCGCAGCCAGGGACCCGCCGGCAATGGCCGACGCCCGCGATCTCGCGGGCGTCCGCCATTAACCCCTCAGGTGCCGGGATCAATACAGATCCCGGCATCTGCGGCAGTGCACGATTTAAATGAATGATCGGATCGCCCGCAGCGCTGCTGCAGGGATCCGATCATTCATACCGCCGCACGGAGGTCTCCTCTCCTTCCTCCGTGCGGCTCCCGGCGTCTCCTGCTCTGGTCTGTGATCGAGCAGACAATACTAGAAGATGACCGATAACACTGATCTGTTCTGTGTCCTATACATAGAACAGATCAGTATTAGCAATCATGGTATTGCTATGAATAGTCCCCTATGGGGACTATTCAAGTGTAAAAAAAAATGTTAAAAAATGTAAAAGTAAAAGTAAAAAAAAAGTGAAAAATCCCCTCCCCCAATAAAAAAGTAAAACGTCCGTTTTTTCCTATTTTACCCCCAAAAAGCGTAAAAAATTTTTTTTATAGACGTATTTGGTATCGCCGCGTGCGTAAATGTCCGAACTATTAAAATAAAATGTTAATGATCCCGTACGGTTAACGGCGTGAACGAAAAAAAAAAAAAATGTCCAAAATTCCTACTTTTTTTATACATTTTATTAAAAAAAAAATTATAAAAAATGTATTAAAAGTTTTTTATATGCATATGTGGTATGAAAAAAAAAGTACAGATCATGGCGCAAAAAATGAGCCCCCATACCGCCGCTTATACGGAAAAATAAAAAAGTTATAGGTCATCAAAATAAAGGGATTATAAACGTACTAATTTGGTTAAAAAGTTTGTGAAAAGTGCAACAATAATATAAAAGTATGTAATAATGGGTATCATTTTAATCGTATTGACCCTCAGAATAAAGAACACGTCATTTTTACCATAAATTGTACGGTGTGAAAACGAAACCTTTCAAAATTAGCAAAATTGCGTTTTTCATTTTAATTTTCGCACAAAAATAGTGGTTTTTGGTTGCGCCATACATTTTATGATATAATGAGTGATGTCATTACAAAGGACAACTGGTCGCGCAAAAAACAAGCCCTCATACTAGTCTGTGGATGAAAATATAAAAGAGTTATGATTTTTAGAAGGCGAGGAGGAAAAAATGAAAACGTAAAAATTAAATTGTCTGAGTCCTTAAGGCCAAAATGGGCTGAGTCCTTAAGGGGTTAACGACCACGGATGTAAATGTACGTCCTGGTTTGGCGGTACCTAGCGCCCCAGGACGTACATTTACATCCTGTGTATGACCGCGAGCATCAAAGCTGTTCTCGCGTCATACATGGCAGCCATTAACCCCTCAGATGCCGTCATCAGTACAGATTACGGCATCTGTGGCAATGCGCATGTTAAAATAGATGATCCGATCATCTGTAATGGCGGACGGAGGTCCCCTCACTTGCCTCGTCCGTCTTCCAGCGTCTCCTGGTCTGCACTAAACAGTATTAGCAATCAAATGATTGCTATAGATAGTGCCCTATTGGGACATAAAGAGTGTAAAAAAAAGCTCACGGGGCCGGAGCTTTGTGATGTCACGGCTCCGCCCCCTCAATGCAAGCCTATGGGAGGGGGCATGACAGGTGTCACGCCCCCTCCCATAGGCTTGCATTGATGGGGCAGAGCGTGACGTCACACGGGGCAAGGCCGTGATGTCACAATGCTCCGGCCCCGTGATCGCCAGTCATCAGACCCAGAGCGAACATGCTCCAGGGACTGATGGTAACGGGGTGCTGCGTGAAAGATCACAGGGGTTCCCAGCAGCAGGACCCCCGCGATCAGGCATCTTATCCCCTATCCTTTGGATAGGGGATAAGATGTCTTAGCGCCAGAGTACTCGTTAAGGTTAAAATGTGCTTGGTCTTAAAGGGGTTAAAACAAGTCACAATGAGGCTCAGTAGTGTGTGTGGCCTCCACGTGCCCGTATGACCTCCCCACAATCCCTGGGCATGCTCCTGATAAGGTGGAGGATGATCTCCTGAGGGATGTCCTCCCAGACCTGGACTAAAGCATCCGCCAACTCCTGGACATTCTGTGGTGGATGGAGCGAGACGTCCCAGATGTGCTCAATCGGATTCAGGGGAACGGGCGGCCAGTCCATAGCATCAATGCCTTCCTCTTGTAGGAACTGCTGACACACTCCAGCCACATGAGGTCTAGCATTGTCTTGTATTAGGAGGAACCCAGGGCCAACCGCACCAGTATATGGTCTCACAAGGGGTCTGAGGATCTCGGTACCTAATGGCAGTCAGGCTATCTCTGGCAAGCACATGGAGGGCTGTGCGGCCCCCAAAGAAATGCCACCCCACCCCATTACTGACCCACCACCAAACTGGTCATGCTGGAGGATGTTGCAGGCAGCAGAAAATTCTCCACGGCGTCTCCAGACTCACGTCTGTCATGTGTTCAGTGTGAACCTGCTTTCATCTGTGAAGAGCACAAGGCACCATTGGTGAATTTGCCAATCTTGATGTTCTCTAGCAAATTCCAAACGTCCTGCATGGTGTTGGGTTGTAAGCACAACCCCCACCTGTAGACGTCGGGCCCTCATACCACCCTCATGGAGTCTGTTTTTGACCTTTTGAGTGGACACATGCACATTTGTGGTCTGCTGGAGGTCATTTTGCAGGGCTCTGGCATTGCTCCTCCTTACACAAAGGCGGAGGTCCTGCTGCTGGGTTGTTGCCCTCCTCCCCGTCTCCTGATGTACTGGCCTGTCTCCTGGTAGCACCTCCATGCTCTGGACACTACGCTGACAGACACAGCAAACCTTCTTGCTCGCATTGATGTGCCATCCTGGATGAGCTGCACTACCTGAGCCACTTGGGTGGGTTGTAGACTCCGTCTCATGCTATCACTAGAGTGAAAGCACCGCCAGCATTCAAAAGGGACCAAAACATCAGCCAGGAAGCATAGAAACTGAGAAGTGGTCTGTGGTCACCAACTGCAGAACCACTCCTTTATTGGGGTTGTCTTGCTAATTGCCTATAATTTCCACCTGTTGTCTGTTCCATGTGAAATTGATTGTCAATCAGTGTTCTTCCTGAGTGGACAGTGGGATCTCACACAAGTGTCAGTGACTTGGAGTTACATTGTGTTGTTTAACCTCTTCAGGGCGTATGCATACACCCGTGGGAATTCCGGTCCCCGCCGCTAGCCGGTTGGGGACCGGACCGGGATGCCTGCTGGAATCATGCAGCAGGCATCCAGGCACATCGCCGTGGGGGGGTCCTGAGACGCCCCCACGTCGGCGATCGCAGAAAATCGCATGTCTGAATTGACTGCTATTCCGGGCTGATCGGGTCTCTGGTGACAGCCCCAATCATCCTGAGGGATAGGAGCGAGGTTGCAGTGCTGCGATCTCCTCCTATCCCCTGCCATTAGTCAGAAATGAGTTCTGACCAATGGCAGCGCAGGACAGTGGGTTGCCATTGCAACCCCCCGTTCTGCCCAGCCCTGGATGTAGGGCAGAAAAAAGGGGGGAGAAGATGGAGGCCTTTACCTGAGGACCAGATGCGATGGGGCCCGGCGATCACCGGAGACATCAGCAGAGATCACGGCGCAGGTAGGGAAACAACGGTGGGGGAGGGGGGGAAGGAAGGGGGCAGTAAGCGATATTTACTGCTGCCCTTCCTAGTGGGTGCCAAACTGCAACTCTCAGCATGCCTAGACTGCCCAGGCATGCTGGAAGTTGTAGTTCTGTAACATCTGTCCCTTCAGATTTTGCAATTTTCATGACCTTTTTAAAAATTGCTGCTCTACTTTGAAGCCCTCTAATTTTTTCAAAAAGTAAAAATATGTCCATTTTATGATGCCAACTTATAGTGGACATATTGTATTTGTGAATAAAAATAAAATGTATTTGGAATATTCATTTTCCTTACAAGCAGAGAGCTTAAAAGTTAGAAAAATGCTAAATTTTCATTAAATTTTGGGATTTTTCACCAAAAAAGGATGCAAGTAACAACGAAAATTTACCACCAAAATAAAGTTGAATATGTCACGAAAAAATTCTCAGAATCAGAATCATCGGTAAAAGCGTCAGAGTTATTAATGCGTAAAGTGACAGTGGTCAGAATTGCGAAAAAGGGCTCAGTCCTTAAGGTGAAAAAGGGCTGCGTCCTTAAGGGGTCAAGTGTTCCCTTTATATTTTGAGCAGTGTATATATTTTGGACTTTTATAGTCCTTTTTTCCTTTTATATATATTTGTTTAGAAATTGTTTTTCTGTTTTTTGCTCGGATCAACAAAGAGGAAGACTGTTACCTGTGCATACCTTATATTACCTGTGCTGTCTGATGATTGGCTACTGTTCATACCTAATTTTCATATTGTCAGTTTTTTTTCTCTAAGGGTAGGTTCACACTAGCAGATCCCCAGCACATATTACACTGCGGATCCGCTGCTAAAGGACCACTGTATGGTGCCTTTACATGTGCCTCGGAGCCGCAATACACCACTACGAGCAGACACACTGAAGCGATGTGCGAGTCACTGCGCATGCACGCTAGGCCGAGAGCTGCCGTGATGTGAGAGTATACAGCGTATGCGCGCGGCAGCTCGCACTTCGCAGTGTGTCTGCTCGTAGCGGCGTATTGCGGCTCCGAGCAGGCACATGTAAAGGCACCATACAGCGGTCCTTCAGCGGCGGATCTGCAGGGTAGTATGCACTGGGGCTCCACTCGTGTGAACATACCCTTAAATGGGTACTCCGGTGCTAAGACATCTTATCCTCTATCCAAAGGATAGGGGATAAGATGCCTGATCACGGGGGTCCCGCCACTGGGGACCCGTGATCTTGCATGCAGCACCCCGTTATAATCAGTCCCCGGAGCCGTCATGCCCCCTCCCATAGGCTTGCATTGAGGGGGCGGAGCATGACGTCACACAGGGGCGAAGCCATGACGTCACAATGCTCCGGCCCCCGTAATTGCCAGTAATCAGACCCGGAGCGAACATGCTCCAGGACTGATTATAACAGGGTGCTGCGTGCAAGATCACGGGGGTCCCCAGCGATCAGGCAACTTATCCCCTATCCTTTGGATAGGGGATAAGATGTCTTAGCGCCGGAGTACTCCTTTAACGTTATCTGTTAACCCTTGCTGCTATATTTTATCAGTAAAGAAGAGATGGCATAATGTTCACCTCCTGTCTTTAATAACATCTATATTTTCTGTCATCAAGGATAGGAAAATCTCCAATTGTTTTGAGTCCTTAAGGGGTTAAATTTTTATTGGGGGAGGGCTTTTTTACTTTTTATGTCCCCCATAGAGGACTATTTATAGCAATCATAAGATTGCTGATACTGGTCAGAGCTTTTACATACATCATTTCTACATCATACATACAAAAATAACAATGTCATATCTCCGCCTATATACACATATCAATATATCATATATAAAGTAACATTAAACCACTTTACATCAAATCCCCAAGATTACAATAAGAGGGAGGGGGGGGGGGGGGCGGAAGAGATGGAAAAAAATAAACTACTTTCACCTATTCCAGACTCTCCTAGAATCTCTGCTTTATGTTTAATGTCTGAGTTGTCTCATGTCTACCAAGCTCTGCTTTAGTTGTGAAACATTTTCTACATTCTAAACATGAATGTGGCTTCTCTCATGTCCAACAAGACCTGATTTACGTATAAAGCATATCCCACATTCTGAACATGATTGTGACTTCTCTCATCTCTAACAAGATGGGATTTCTGTAAAAAGAAAAAAAAAAAATTTCCCACATTCTGAACATGAATGCGGCTTCTATCCTGTGACTTCTCTCACATATAACAAGATATATTTTAGTTAAGAAACATTTCCCACATTCTGAACATTAAAATTACTTCTCTCCTGTGTGAGTTATTTGATGTCTTGCAAGATCCGCTTTAGTTATGAAACATTTTATACATTTTGAACATGAAAATTCCTTTTGGCCAGTGTGACATCTCTCATGTCTACACAGATGTGATTTAGTTCTAAAACATTTCCCACATTGTGAACATGAATATGGCTTTACTCCTGTGTGAGTTCTCTCATGCTTAGCAAGCTCTGATTTAGTTCTAAAACATTTACTACATTCTAAACATGAATATGGTCTCTCTCCTGTGTGAATTCTCTTATGTATAACAAGCTCTGATTTAGTTTTAAAACATCTACTACATTCTAAACATGAATATGGTCTCTCTCCTGTGTGAATTCTCTTATGTATAACAAGATCTGAATGCTCTTTAAAACATTTCCTACATTCTGAACACGAAAATGGCTTCTCTCCTGTGTGACTTTTCACATGTCTAACAAGATCTGATTTAGTTGTAAAACATTTCCCACATTCTAAACATGAAAATGGCTTCTCTCCTGTGTGAGTTCTCTGATGTATAACAAGATCTGAATGCTCTCTAAAACATTTCCTACATTCTGAACATGAAAATGGCTTCTCTCCTGTGTGACTTCTCACATGTCTAACAAGATCTGATTTAGCTCCAAAACATTTCTTACATTCTGAACATGAAAATGGCTTCACTCCTGTGTGACTTCTCTCATGTCTAACAAGCTCTCCTTTAGTTCTAAAATATTTCCCACATTCTAAACATAAAAATGCTTTCTCTCCTGTGTGAATTCTCTCGTGTAGAACAAGCTCTCCTTTAGTCCTAAAACATTTCCCACATTCTAAACATGAAAATAGCTTCTCTTTTATGTGAGTTCTCTGATGTCTTTTAAGCTCAGCTTTAGTTGTAAAACATTTCATACATTCTGAACATGAATGTGGCTTCTCTCCTGTGTGACTTCTCTCATGTCTAACAAGATGCGATTTACATGTAAAACATTTATCACATTCTGAACATGAATGTAGCTTCTCTCCTGTGTGAATTCTCTCATGTAACACAAGAAGTGATTTATGTTTAAAGCATTTCCCACATTCTGAACATAAATATGGCTTCTCTACTGTATGAGTTCTCTCATGTATAGTAAGATCTGATTGCCTTAAACAGCATTGTCCACAATCTGAACACACATACAGCTTCTTTCTGTTTGTAACAATGTGTGGTTGGTCAGGAGAAGGTTCCCCATGATCAGGGGGATTATTATAGGATAGATCTGGATGGACATTAGGGGTAAGGAGGTCTTCTCCTGAGGAGCGCTCCGTGATCTCTTCATCTTCTCCTGAGGAGCGCTCCATGATCTCTCCATCTTGTCCTGAGGAGCGCTCCATGATCTCTCCATCTTGTCCTGAGGAGCGCTCCATGATCTCTCCATCTTGTCCTGAGGGGCGCTCCATGATCTCTCCATCTTCTCCTGAGGAGCGCTCCATGATCTCTCCATCTTGTCCTGAGGGGCGCTCCATGATCTCTCCATCTTGTCCTGAGGAGCGCTCCATGATCTCTCCATCTTCTCCTGAGGAGCGCTCCATGATCTCTCCATCTTGTCCTGAGGAGCGCTCCATGATCTCTCCATCTTCTCCTGAGGAGCGCTCCATAATCTCTCCATCTTCTCCTGAGGAGCGCTCCATAATCTCTCCATCTTCTCGTTTATTATTCAGGGATAACAGGACGTTTCCCTCATTCTTACAGAGATTTTCTATTGGGAAATAAAATAACAGAATCCATTATTATCCACACTACAAAGTAGAGGAATTGATAACATTTCTATTGGGCAGGAAACACACGCAGTTTTTTTTTCATGCAGTTTATGGAGTAGACTCCTCCTCTTTTCAGACCATTAAGGTCACATGACCACATTTACATATAAAAGAGAAAGTGATCCAATCATCTGCTCCCTGTCAGTCACATGACTAAAAGAACCAGGTGAATATAAAACAACAAGTATCCATCACATCCCCATACAACATATATATTATACTGTCTGCAAAAGAAGAAGAAGAGAAAAACCCCAATCTACAAGACCCTGAATCATTCTGTATATACAGGTAATAACACGATTGTTTCTGAAGCCTTTACCTGCATCGGATTCTGTTGTTTTTGTTATTATAGTTCTGAAATTTGTTAACCCTTTGATTCTCGATTCTGTACCTTTGCTGTCCTCTTGGATTTCTGATCCGACTTGTTTACTATCCTTTCTGTTTGTTTGTCTCTCTCCATTATTGTATTTAGTGCGTGTTAACCCACTGTGTTCTGTTTCTCTCTGACCTTACTGTATTGCTGTAGTTTGTTATTTTGACCTGTAATGTCCCTGCACTGATTCAGAGTAGAGATCGTCTTCTAGTTGTGGAGTCGCTGTTTAGGGTAAGTATGAAATAGACAGGGACGGGTTCTGGCTGATAATCAGAGAGCTCTGTATCCCTGCCCGTGACGCCCATTTCTTATTCTGCTGGAGGGATGAACTTCTTATAAATCATAAATTCCATGAATGGATTCGATCTGTTTGAATAATGGCCGATCCTGATCATTGGGGGATGTAATACCTATTGTTGGACTTTCTTAGGGGTCTTCTCACTCCGAACACATTACATCCTCTCATAGACACCATTTCTGCCCCTTCTCCTGACTCTGGAGAAGATCTGTGAGATTTGATGGAAAATAGCCAAAGGGGGTAAAATACAGACATAGGAGACCTCATGGGGTCATACCAGGCTTTTCTGATCATTTTGGCAAGAAACCCAAATCCAATCTATCGGCCCCTGTGTGGCTGCTCAGAGCGGCGTATTGCTGCTGCGAGCAGGCCAGAGGGCAGGTGCGGCAAGGTCGGGGGAGGGAGTGTAAACAACTGGAGGCACACTAAGGGTCGGGTCACTGGCGGATCCACATTGTAAAATTCGCTGTGGATCCGTTAGGCGTGACCCTAGCCTTACTCCGATTCTGTACATTAGTGCGGCTGTTCATCACATCTGGTGACCCCAAATACTGCCCCTTTTGTTATACCTGGAGCATGACAGGACCCATAGATGACCTTGGAGAGGATCTATCTATAGTCACCTCCCTCAGGTCCTGACTATACATAACACAGGGGATCTGCTGCCCACAGATCCTTCTCCCGCATTGATCTCGCTCTGGCGTCTGAGGATCTCCTCCAGGCGGTAAGAGATGTTTCCTACACCACTAGGGGGATCTCAGACCACTCTGCTATATTGGTAGTTCTTAGTCTAGGTCCTAGTCCCCCTTCCTGTATTTGGCACATGCACCCTGGTTGGCTACAGGCGGAAGCAGTAGTGAAGGCCCTGGGGGCTGCTCATACTGAGTACTGGGAACATAATGCTTTGTATCCTGATCCCTTAATTCAGTGGGATGCTTACAAGGCTACAATTAGGGGTGCTTTTATAGTGGGGGTGGCGTGTCAGCTCAGGTCGGCCAAGGAGCATAAATTTTTGCAAGATGTTGGTATTTTAGAGGCGGCTTATATTCGAGATCCTACACCTGATGGTGAACAGGCGTGGGCTACGGCGCAGAGGGTTCTGCTGGTTGTCCAGAAGGATAGGGTTCAATTAAGGTTAACAGATAAGGAAGCGCCGATTTTTGCATTTGGTGATAAGAATGGGAAGCTTTTGGCGTATCTAGCAAAGCCTAGCCGTCCTGCCGCTTCTATTCCCTGTATTAAGGGGGGATGGTTCCATATTGTCAGACTCTCAGCTGATTAACTCTGTCTTTAGAGACTTCTACTCTTCCCTTTATTCGGCCCCTTCTAAACCCTGTAAGGGGGAAATTCAGTTTTTTCTACAGGACCGGTCCCTCCCAAAGCTTAGCTGTGCCGAAAAAGAGGCGTTAGATACCCCTTTTACCCTGGAGGAGGTGGTGCAGGCTATTAAGGATCTTCCCCATGGAAAGACCCCGGGTTTAGACGGGTTAGTTGGAGATTGGTATGAGATGAATGAGGAGCGTTTGGCCCCTTAAATTGTTTAAATTGGTGGCTGAGGCGGACTCTATGAGGGAGGCACTGATAGTGGTACTCCCTAAGCCTGGGAAGGATCCGTTGCTACCTGATTCGTACAGGCCTATCTCCCTATTGAATGTTGATATTAAGATCTTTGCTAAAATACTGGCTATTCGCCTGTATGGGGTTATTGGCTCTATCGTTCATCCTGACCAAACCGGGTTCATGCCAGGTAGGGCTACTGATGTTAACGTAAAGCGCCTACAGCTTAATATCGCGGCAGTGGGGGAAGGCTTTCCTTCCGGGGTGGTGGTTAGCCTTGATGTCTATAAAGCTTTTGATTCGGTACTGTGGCCTTATCTCTGGGAGGTCTTGGGAGTGTTTGGCCCTAGGTTTTGTGCCTGGGTCCGTGTGTTGTAGGATTGCCCCAGGGCCCGTGTTCGTACCAACTTAGATGTTTCTGCCCCCTTTCTCTTGAGCCGGGGGACAAGACAAGGGTGCCCCCTATCCCCTTTGCGCTGGCGATTGAGCCCTTAGCAGTGGCTATACGTAGAGATCCCACTATCTGTGACATCCCCAGGGGATCCATTGTGGAGAAGGTTTCTCTCTATGCAGATGACACACTAGTATATTTGGCAAAAGCTGGGGGTTCACTAGTTTCTCTGATTGACCTTCTGGGTAGCTTTAGCTCTATCTCGGGTTTGTGGGTTAATTGGGGTAAATCCTCTCTCATGGCTTTCTCACCTGACATTTCACTTGCCTCTTCTCTCCCAGCGGGGGTGCAAATGGTTTCCCGATTTAGATATCTTGGGGTAGTGGTTACTGTATCTCTGGCAGATTATATGTCCCTGAATTTAGACCCTCTTTTGGTTTCCACGGTAGATAGGTTATCTGCCTTTATCTCTTCCATCTGGCTCCCTTGGTCCCACCTAGGAAATATTTTAATACATTGTGTGGTGCTCTGTGATCCTTCTATTGGCATGGGAAATCTCCCAGACTCGGTCGGGCTCTCCTTCAGGCTCCTAAAAGGCATGGTAGTTGAGCTGCTCTCGATGTCTATAATTATTTTCTTGCCTCTCAGTTGGTCTATGCAGCGTGGTGGATTGACCTGGATCTGTCGAACTCCGCAACTGCCTTGGCTGGAGCACTGATGGGTTCGTATGACGCTCTCACTAACTCACTCTACAGGTATTCTCGCTCCTATTATCCTCTATAGCTAAGGTGTGGTCCGTGGTGTCGAGCAGGTTTCCGCAACCATTGGTGTCTCCTAGGGCACCCTGGTGGGGGAATGTACATTTACCTCGCCTACATGGGTTACCGAAGGCCGGCTTCTGGGGGTTCTCATGGAGTCAAATTTGTGATTCACTTGTTCCGGGAGGATCAGGTTTTCCTCTGCAGATAGGATATCCCTGGCAGTGGCTTTTATAGGCATCTTCAACTTAGCATTGCGGTCCAAGCGCAATTTGTCTCCCTGACGTTTACTCCTGTGTTTTCTGAAGTGGAGATTCTCCTGGGCATTGCGGATCCCACTAAACCTCTGACACAGTCCTATGCTCTTCTCCAGACACTGGGGCCTAGCCCGTTCTCAAACGCTTATCATAAATGAGTGGCTGATATTCCTGATCTGTCCGAGTGCAGTGGAAGGAAGTTGAGGGCTCATTACTCCACGGTGGTGAGTAGTACGGACATGCTGATTCAGTCACGATAAGTTTTGAGGTTATATTATACGCCTGCTAAGCTGAAGCATATAGGGGTGTCTTCGGCGTCATTGGGATGCGTGGTAGTGTGAATGTATGATTGTCAGTTGGTGTGGGGCCTCTCTGGACGGTGCTGGGGCCGCTCCTTCCCTATGTGTTTGATTGCCACTCTGTTCTCTTATCCTTGTCATTGTGATGGAGTTGACTTGTGGACCTACAGAGGCACTGGTTGTGTGTTGCACTTTATTGTGCTATTTGTTTACTTTATGCAAAATTTTATTAATAAATATAAAAAAAAATAATAATTCAGAACACAGGGGATCACTGGGGCCTGAAGGGTTAATGTCATGTAGATCTAAGGTGGAGCATCCCCTGAAGAAACCTCTGAATTCCCTCTGTAATCCATTACTACATACCTGGGACAACACCTCCTGGAAATATTACATACCTGGGACAACACCTCCTGGAATTATTACATGCCAGGGACAACACCTCCTGGAATTATTACATGCCAGGGACAACACCTCCTGGAATTATTACATGCCAGGGACAACACCTCCTGGAATTATTACATGCCAGGGACAACACCTCCTGGAATTATTACATACCTGGGACAACACCTCCTGGAATTATTACATACCTGGGACAACAGCTCCTGGAACAACACCTCCTGTAATTATTACATGCCAGGGACAACACCTCCTGGAATTATTACATACCTGGGACAACACCTCCTGGAACAACACCTCCTGTAATTATTACATGCCAGGGACAAAACCTCCTGGAATTATTACACACCTGGGGTAACACCACCTGGAATTATTACATGCCAGGGACAACACCTCCTGGAATTATTACACACCTGGGGTAACACCTCCTGGAATTATTACATACCTGGGGTAACACTTCCTGGCATTATTACATACCTGGGGTAACACCTCCTGGAATTATAACATACCTGGGGTAACACCTCCTGGAATTATTACATACCTGGGGTAACACCTCCTGGAATTATTACATACCTGGGACAACACCTCCTGGAATTATTACATACCTGGGATAACACCTCCTGGAATTTCCTCCTTCACTTCCCTCATACACGGGTGATGGCCCCTCATCCTCTCTTCTTCATCCTCCACTTTATTATTAGTCAGATCTCCCCCCTGATGTGACATATAGAACAATTCACTACAATACAGCAGACAGGAGGAGCAACAGAGACCCCCAAAATTTACCCCCACATCTGTGACTGCAGGACCCCCTATAGAGATATAGGATCAGCCTCATCTACCTGATGCTTCTCTGGGACATTTCCCTCTGGACAGTCCTGGGAATACAGAGGGCAGGGACACCTCTCGGGTGGATTTCTATCAATGACTCCATCTGTAGGGAACACACAGTGATGAATAGATTATTCCATGTGATGATCAGATGATGGGTGTAGTAGTATCTAGGAGACCCTTCACCAATAAAAGTCTCCCCCTCCTTACACTGCTGATCGGCCTCGAAATTAGTCTCCGCTTCTGCTTCATCTTTAACCTCAACCTTAATATCCATCAGATCTTCACCCTAAAGAGCAAAAAAATAATAAATAAATAAAAGGGGCTCCCGAATTCCATTATAACCTGGGGGGGCACACGGCCCCATGGTCCCCAGTTTACATGTCCCCCTCCTCCTTATTTCCTTCTTCCTCCTTTATCTCCACAGGTTGTTTTCCTCAGTTATTCTGCCCGGTAACAGCTGTTCTGCTGAGAGATGGATTCCTGCTTCTGATTGGAGGATCAGATTCTGCCCGGTAACCATGATCTTCTGCCCAGCGATGCTCCAGCCCAACAACAGCATTCTGATTGGCTGGAGGCCCATTGGCGGGAAAAGTATTTCCCTTCTATACTGGGCTGTGGTGTCTCCAGCTCAGTCACCTGTGGGAAGATTAGAAGAAGCCCCGCCCTCCCCCTTTTATTTCACTTTCCTTTCCATCACAATGTTTTATAGAAGAGGTAAGTGACCCGAGAAGTGATGGGGGACATGTCTATTATTATATCTTATTGGGGTTCTGCTATTTTATTACGATTTTGGTTTGAGGATTTGGTATTTTGATTAAAGTTATTTATTCTTGTGCAGAGCCGGGGCGCCGGGCAGGAGATCGTGGGGGTCTTTACCCAGATCAAACAGAGTTCCACTTTAATTAGGGTGAGACCTATGGTGCCATGATCAGGGGTTCAATCATCAATTTATGGTCATATTTAGGGGAAATTTTAAACACCCTCTACCTGATGTTTCTCTGGGACATTTCCCTCTGGACAGTCCAGGGAATACAGAGGACGGGGACATCTCTCTGGTGGATTTCTATCAATGACTCCATCTGTAGGAAACACACAGGGAATGAATACATCAGTGCTGCTGGATAGATTTTTATGGTACTAGGTAGTGAGAGCGATATCTATATATATATATATATATATATATATATATATATATATATATGTCTCTTCTTACCGTGTGATGTGAGGGGCCGGTGATCCTCCATGATGACTATGTCCTGGTACAGATCCTTGTGTCCTTCTACATACTCCCACTCCTCCATGGAGAAATAGACCGCCACATCCTGACACCTTATAGGAACCTAACACACAATGATACCGTCATCACCAGACTCCTCCATTACTGTATAATGTCCCAGCAGTGTCACCTCTCTAATCATCACCAGACCCCTCCATTACTATATAATGTCCCAGCAGTGTCACCTCTCTAATCATCACCAGACCCCTCCATTACTGTATAATGTCCCAGCAGTGTCACCTCTCCAGTCATCACCAGACCCCTCCATTACTGTATAATGTCCCAGCACTGTCACCTCTCCAGTCATCACCAGACCCCTCCATTACTGTATAATGTCCCAGCAGTGTCACCTCTCCAGTCATCACCAGACCCCTCCATTACTGTATAATGTCCCAGCAGTGTCACCTCTCTAATCATCACCAGACCCCTCCATTACTGTATAATGTCCCAGCAGTGTCACCTCTCATCACCAGACCCCTCCATTACTGTATAATGTCCCAGCAGGGTCACCTCTCCAGTCAGCAGCTCAGTGATCCTGTGGGTGAGTTCTAGGATCTTCTCCTCATGTATCAGTGAGTGAGGTGGAGGCTCTGTGATGGGGCCCCGGGCCCTGCTCCGTCCTCCTGACTCATGGAGATGGCTGCTGGGGGCCACACACTCCCCCCCTGTCTTCTTCACTATGGTGTAATCCTGTGTATGGAGAGAGACAATGAGGGGACTGACCCCAGTATTCCTCCCCCACTACAAAGAGGAGATTGTGCCCCCTGTATAGAGCTCTAGTGAGCACATCTGGAATACTGGGGTCAGTTCTGGAGACCTCACCTACAAAGAGACATCCAGAACATAGAGCGGGGCCAAAGATGGGGGACAACAATGGTGGAAATGTAGATGGGGGACAACAATGGTGGAAATGTAGATGGGGGGGGACAATAATGGTGCAAATGTAGACGGGGGGGGGGGGACAACAATGGTGGAAATGTAGACGGGGGGGGACAACAATGGTGGAAATGTAGACGGGGGGGGGACAACAATGGTGGAAATGTAGACGGGGGGGGACAACAATGGTGGAAATGTAGACGGGGGGGGGACAACAATGGTGGAAATGTAGACGGGGGGGACAACAATGGTGGAAATGTAGACGGGGGGGGGGAAACAATGGTGGAAATGTAGACGGGGGGACAACAATGGTGGAAATGTAGACGGGGGGGGACAACAATGGTGGAAATGTAGACGGGGGGGGACAACAATGGTGGAAATGTAGACGGGGGGACAACAATGGTGGAAATGTAGACGGGGGGGACAACAATGGTGGAAATGTAGACGGGGGGGACAACAATGGTGGAAATGTAGACGGGGGGGACAACAATGGTGGAAATGTAGACGGGGGGACAACAATGGTGGAAATGTAGACGGAGGGACAACAATGGTGGAAATGTAGACGGGGGGACAACAATGGTGGAAATGTAGATGGGGACAACAATGGTGGAAATGTAGATGGGGACAACAATGGTGGAAATGTAGATGGGGGGGACAACAATGGTGGAAATGTAGATGGGGGGGGACAACAATGGTGGAAATGTAGATGGGGACAACAATGGTGGAAATGTAGATGGGGACAACAATGGTGGAAATGTAGATGGGGACAACAATGGTGGAAATGTAGATGGGGACAACAATGGTGGAAATGTAGATGGGGGACAACAATGGTGGAAATGTAGATGGGGACAACAATGGTGGAAATGTATATGGGGACAACAATGGTGGAAATGTAGATGAGGACAACAATGGTGGAAATGTAGATGGGGGACAACAATGGTGGAAATGTAGATGGGGACAACAATGGTGGAAATGTAGATGGTGGACAACAATGGTGGAAATGTAGATGAGGACAACAATGGTGGAAATGTAGATGAGGACAACAATGGTGGAAATGTAGATGGGGACAACAATGGTGGAACTGTAGATGGGTCACCTCACCTCTCCGGTCAGCAGGTGGAGGATCTCCAAGGTGAAGTGTAATATTCTCTTAGTCATCTCATTCCTTTCCTTGTCCATCCTTGGGGGTCATTCAGGAGAAGAGGAGACAACTGGGTCAGCTGGAGGGGAAGAGGAGGAGCCTGAATCACAGAACCAGCGACACAATGTAACAAAACCTTCTCCTCCTCATGTAATCTCCTTACTACTGGGGTGACACACTGTAACAAACCCTCTCCTCATGTAATCTCCTTACTACTGGGGTGACACACTGTAACAAACCTCCTCCTCATGTAATCTCCTTACTACTGGGGTGACACACTGTAACAAACCTCCTCCTCATGTAATCTCCTTACTACTGGGGTGACACACTGTAACAAACCTCCTCCTCATGTAATCTCCTTACTACTGGGGTGACACACTGTAACAAACCTCCTCCTCATGTAATCTCCTTACTACTGGGGTGACACACTGTAACAAACCTCCTCCTCATGTAATCTCCTTACTACTGGGGTGACACACTGTAACAAACCTCCTCCTCATGTAATCTCCTTACTACTGGGGTGACACACTGTAACAAACCTCCTCCTCATGTAATCTCCTTACTACTGGGGTGACACACTGTAACAAACCTCCTCCTCATGTAATCTCCTTACTACTGGGGTGACACACTGTAACAAACCTCCTCCTCATGTAATCTCCTTACTACTGGGGTGACACACTGTAACAAACCTCCTCCTCATGTAATCTCCTTACTACTGGGGTGACACACTGTAACAATCCTCCTCCTCATGTAATCTCCTTACTACTGGGGTGACACACTGTAACAAACCTCCTCCTCATGTAATCTCCTTACTACTGGGGTGACACACTGTAACAATCCTCCTCCTCATGTAATCTCCTTACTACTGGGGTGACACACTGTAACAAACCTCCTCCTCATGTAATCTCCTTACTACTGGGGTGACACACTGTAACAAACCTCCTCCTCATGTAATCTCCTTACTACTGGGGTGACACACTGTAACAAACCTCCTCCTCATGTAATCTCCTTACTACTGGGGTGACACACTGTAACAAACCTCCTCCTCATGTAATCTCCTTACTGCCCGACCAGGACCTGATCTGTATCTGCTAAATAGGGGAGGTGTAGGACCTGTGATGATGTCACAATCATGTGACCAGTACATGTGGGGGCGGAGTTCTGCAGGATAGAAGAGATTGTGGATGAAGGACCTGTGAGGATGGTCATGTGACAGGAGTGGGCGGAGCTCAGCAGTGTGGGATGTAATTGTTCTGTAGTGTCAGCAGTACAGATGGTATATTCCACTCCTCCCTCCGCAGCTTTGGTAGAACCGATGGAATTTTATTAGGAATAAATTAGATCAAGTGAAATCCGACCCACAACCTCCTCTAGAAGGGTCACATGTAACTGATCCGGCGGTGATCCAACCCATAATGTGCCTCCAGCTGTTGCAAATCCCCCCGCCCCCCCCCCCTTTGTCTGCCTCAGACAGCAGTGACTGCTGGAGTTTGTTTCTCAGTCTGGTATTATAAGATCTATTGGATTTTTGTTTTCCTCCTCATTCAAGGTTTTTTGCGCTTAATCCTATTTACGGTTTCCCCTATTTCATAAGCAGCAGTACAGATGGTATATTCCACCCCCTCTAACAGCAGCACAGATGGTATATTCCACCCCTACCAGCAGCACAGAAGGTATATTCCACCCCCTCTACCAGCAGCACAGATGGTATATTCCACCCCCTCTACCAGCAGCACAGATGGTATATTCCACCCCCTCTACCAGCAGCACAGATGGTATATTCCACCCCCTCTACCAGCAGCACAGATGGTATATTCCACCCCCTCTAACAGCAGCACAGATGGTATATTCCACCCCCCTACCAGCAGCCAGCACAGATGGTATATTCCACCCCCCCTAAAAGCAGTACACATGGTATATTCCACCCCCTCTACCAGCAGTACAGATGGTATATTCCACCCCTTCTGCCAGCAGCACAGATGGTATATTCCACCCCCTCTAACAGCAGCACAGATGGTATATTCCACCCCCTACCAGCAGCCAGCACAGATGGTATATTCCACCCCCCCTAAAAGCAGTACAGATGGTATATTCCACCCCCTCTACCAGCAGTACAGATGGTATATTCCACCCCCCTACCAGCAGCCAGCACGGATGGTATATTCCACCCCCCCTAAAAGCAGTACAGATGGTATATTCCACCCCCTCTACCAGCAGCACAGATGGTATATTCCACCCCCTCTACCAGCAGCACAGATGGTATATTCCACCCCCTCTACCAGCAGTACAAATGGTATATTCCACCCACTCTAGCAGCAGCACAGATGGTATATTCCACCTCCTCTACCAGCAGCACAGATGGTATATTCCACCCCCTCTACCAGCAGTACAAATGGTATATTCCACCCACTCTAGCAGCAGCACAGATGGTATATTCCACCCCCTCTACCAGCAGCACAGATGGTATATTCCACCCCCTCTACCAGCAGCACAGATGGTATATTCCACCCCCTCTACCAGCAGTACTGATGGTATATTCCACCCCCTCTACCAGCAGTACAGATGGTATATTCCACCCCCTCTACCAGCAGTACAGATGGTATATTCCACCCCCTCTACCAGCAGCACAGATGGTATATTCCACCCCCTCTACCAGCAGTACTGATGGTATATTCCACTCCCCCCCCCCCCCCACACACACACACACAAAATGGTAGGACTGATGGAATTTTATTGAGAATAAATTGACTTAAAGGGGTACTCCGCCGGAAGACATCTTATCCCCCCATGATCAGACATCTTATCCTTTGGATAGGGGATGAGATGTTTTTTGACAGAGTTCCCCTTTAAGGATATGGTCTTCCTCCAGGTTTAGTCAGAGATACATGACCCCAGTGACCCCAGCTACCGAAGTGGCCGCCGTATTACAGTGGGGCAAAAAAGTATTTAGTCAGCCCCCAATTGTACAAGTTCTCCCCCTTATAAAGATGAGGCTGTAATTATCATCATAGGTTATAACCTCAACTATGAGAGACAGAATGAGAAAAATCCATAAATCCCATTGTCTGATATTTAATGAGTTTATTTGTAAATTATGGTGGGAAATAAGTATTTGGTCACCTACAAACAAGTAAGATTTCTGCCTCTCACAGACCTGTAACTTCTTCTGTAAGAGTCTCCTCTGTCCTCCACTCGTTACCTGTATTAATGGCTCCTGTATGAACTTGTTATCAGTATAAAAGACACCTGTCCACAACCTCAAACAGTCACACTCCAAACTCCACTATGGCCAAGACCAAAGAGCTGGCGAAGGACACCAGAAACAACATTGTAGACCTGCACCAGGCTGGGAAGACTGAATCTGCAATAGGCAAGCAGCTTGGTGTGAAGAAATCAACTGTGTGAGTAATTATTAGAAAATGGAAGACCTACAAGACACTGATAATCCCCCCCGATCTGGGGCTCCACACAAGATCTCACCCTGTGGTGTGAAAATGATCACAAGAACGGTGAGCAAAAATCCCAGAACCACACGGGGGAACCTAGTGAATGACCTGCAGAGAGCTGGGACCAAAGTAACAAAGGCTAACATCAGTAACACACACTATGCCGCCAGGGACTCAAATCATGCAGTACCAGACGTGTGCCCCTGCTTAAGCCAGTACATGTCCAGGCCTGTCTGAAGTTTGTTAGAGAGCATTTGGATGATCTAGAAGAGGATTGGGAGAATATCATATGGTCAGATGAAACCAAATGTCAGGATCCGGACTGGCGGCTGGTGAGGACACAGGAGGTGGATCTTCTGTGCCAGAGAGGCAATGGCACGGGTTGTACTGGAGGATCGGTTCTAAGTAGTTACTGGTGTTCACCAGAGCCCGCCGCAAGGCGGGATGGACTTGCTGCGGCAGTAACTACCAGGTCGTGTCCCCCAGTAGCGACTCCACCTCTCTGGCGGCTGAGAATGGCGCGGTATACAAGGACTAGAAGCGCTGGATAGCATGAAGACCAGAGCGGCGTGGCCAATCCAACACCGCGGAGAGCTTGTCAGGATCCATTTGAAGACCCTGTCCAGAGACCAGGTATCCCAGGAAAGAAACACAACTGCGTTCAAAAAGACACTTTTCTAACTTGGCGTAAAGATGGTTGACACGAAGGCGCTGGAGCACTTGACGGACATGGAGCCGGTGTTCCTCAAGGTTGGAGGAAAAAATTAGGATGTCATCTAGGTAGACAACTACACACTATACAGTAAGTCCCGAAAGATTTCGTTGTCAAAATCTTGAAATACTGCAGGGGCATTGCAAAGTCCAAATGGCATGACGAGATATTCGAAGTGGCCATCTCTGGTGTTAAAAGCGGTTTTCCACTCATCTCCCTCACGAATTCTGATGAGGTTATAGGCGCCCCTGAGGTCAAGCTTTGAAAAAACTTTTGCTCTGCGCAGACGGTCAAAGAGCTCAGAGATGAGAGGCAGAGGGTAGCGGTTCTTTGCAGTAATTTTATTGAGGCCATGATAGTCTATGCAGGGGCTAGAGAACCATCCTTCTTGGCCACAAAGAAGAACGCCGCTCCGGCTGGTGATGAAGACTTCCTAATAAATCCTCTCTCAAGATTTTCCTGAATGTATTCAGACATGGCCTTGGTTTCTGGAGCCGAGAGAGGATAAATTCTGCCACGGGCGGTGTGGTACCAGGGAGCAAATCAATAGGACAGTCGTAAGGTCTATGTGGTGGCAAGACCTCGGCTTGCTTTTTACTAAAGACGTCAGCAAAGTCCTGGTAGACCTTAGGTAGGCCAGGCAATGGAGTAGCGATGGGGACTTGGCTGATTGGTACTGACGTAAGACAGCGTTTGTGGCAGGAAGTGCCCCAGGACTTAATGTCCCCAGTGGTCCAGTCGAGGGTAGGAGTGTGACGCTGGAGCCAGGGTAAGCCAAGCAGAATGTCCGAGGTACAATTCGGCAAAACAAAGAATTCAATTTTTTCTTGATGGAGTACTCCAACGGTCATGAGCAAGGGTTCTGTGCGGTAATGCACGGTGCAGTCCAAATTCTCTCCGTTAACAGATGAGATGAAGAAGGTTTGGTGAGACGGGTAACTGGGATGTTAAATCTGTTGATGAACGAGGCTTCAATAAAGTTTCCTGCTGAACCAGAGTCCAGGAGGCCACTGCAGAGAAGGAGGAGTTAGCGGATGGAGAAATCCGCACTGGAATATTCAGGCGTGGAGAGGAGGAATTCACACCTAGTAACGCCTCTCCCACGTTAACTAGGTGGGTGCGTTTCCCTGACGCGGAGGGCGAATATTGCAGTCTTTAAGGAAATGTTCAGCACTGGCACAGTACAAGCACAGATTTCCATTTCGGCAGCGAGTCCTCTCTTCTTGGGTCAGGCGAGACCGGTCCACTTGCATAGCCTCCTCGGTGGGAGGCACAGGGGTAGGTTGCAGAGGACTCTGGAAGAGAGGTACCGAGCGAGGAAACCGCCTGGTGCGAACAAGATCCTTTTCTTGACGGAGCTCCTGGCGTCTTTCCGTGAAACGCATATATGTGCGGGTGGCCAACTGGATGAGTTCAGGCAAGGTAGCAGGAATTTCTCGTGCGGCCAGAACATTTTTGATGTGGCTGGATAAACCTTTCTTGAAGGTCGCGCAGAGGGCCTCGTTGTTCCAGGCTAGCTCAGAGGCCAGGGTGCGGAACTGGATAGCATATTCGCCCACTGAAGAGCTCCCTTAGATGAGATTCAGAAGAGCCATCTCGGCAGAGGAAGCCTGGGCTGGCTCCTCGAAGACGCTGCGTACTTCGGAGAAGAAGGACTGGACAGAAGCAGGGGCAGGATCATTGCGGTTCCACAGCGGTGTGGCCTAGGACAAGGCCTTTCCAGATAACAAACTGACCACGAAAGCCACCTTCAACCGTTCTGTGGGGAACTGGTCCGACATAATTTCAAGGGAACATTGGGACAGGAATCCCCGGCACATCTTAGAGTCCCCATCAAATTTCTCCGGGAGAGACAAGCGGAGTCTAGAGGTAGTTGCAGCAACTCGGAGTGGAGGAGAAGCTGGCGAAGGAGATGGTTGGCGCTGTGCAGGCAGAAGTTGCTGGAGCATGGCGGTCAACTGTGTCAACTGTTGTCCTTGTTGGGCGATCTGCTGGGACTGCTGGGCAACAACGGTAGAGAGATCAACAAGAGTCGGCAGCGGCACCTCAGCGGGATCCATGGCTGGATCTACTGTCAGGATCCGGACTGGCGGCTGGTGAGGACAGAGTAGGCGGATCCTCTGTGCCAGAGAGGCGATGGCGCGGATCGTACTGGAGGATCAATTCTAAGTAGTTACTGGTGTTCACCAGTAACCAGAGCGGGATGGACTTGCTGCGGCGGTAACTACCAGGTCGTGTCCCCCAGTAGCGACTTGACCTCTCTGGCGGCTGAGAATGGCGCGGTATACAAGGACTAGACAGAGGCGAGGTCAGACGTAGCAGAAGGTCAAGGCAGGCGGCAAAGGTTCATAGTCAGGGGCAACAGCAGGAGATCTGGATACACAGGCAAGGAACACACTAAACGCTTTCTCAGGGCACAAGGCAACAAGATCCGGCGAGGACAGGAAGGGGAAGTGAGTTTTTATAGGAATGGAGGTGATTGCACTAGATTGGGGCAGGCACCAATTAGTGGTGCACTGGCCCTTTAAATTTCAGAGAGCTGGCCCCTAGAGAGCGGGGCCGCGCGCGCAGGGACGGGACAGAAGGAGGATGGGGCAGGTGAGCAGAACGAAATGCCACCCGCGGGCAGGCCCGTCCCGCTGCGCGGATCGCATTCCCGCTGGGGGACTCAGAGCAGTGCTCCCGGTCAGCGAGTCTGACCGGGGCGCTGCTAACAGAAGATGAACGCCGCGAGCACTCCGGGGGAGGAGCGGGACCCGGAGCGCTCGGCGTTACACCAAAGTAGAACTTTTTGGTAAAAACTAAACTCGTCGTGTTTGGTGGAGAGTTGCATCCAAAGAACACCATACCTACTGTGAAGCATGGGGGTGGAAACATCATGCTTTGGGGCTGTTTTTCTGCAAAGGGACCTGGACGACTGATCCGTGTAAAGGAAAGAATGAATGGGGCCATGTATCGTGAGATTTTGAGTGAAAACCTCCTCCCATCATCAAGGGCATTGAAGATAAAACATGGCTGGGTCTTTCAGCATGATAATGATCCCAAACACACCGCCCAGCAATGAAGGAGTGGCTTCGTAAGAAGCATTTCAAGGTCCTGGAGTGGCCTAGCCAGTCTCCACATCTTAACCCCATAGAAAACCTTTGGAGGGAGTTGAAAGTCTGTGTTGCCCAGCGACAGCCCCAAAACATCACTGCTCTAGAGGAGATCTGCATGGAGGAATGGGCCAAAATACCAGCAACAGTGTGTGAAAACCTTGTGAAGACAGAAAACATGTGACCTCTGTCATCGCCAACAAAGGGGATATAACAAAGTATTGAGATGAACTTTTCTTATTGACCAAATACTTATTTTCCACCATAATTTGCAAATAAATTCTTAAAAAATCAGACAATGTGATTTTATGGATTTTTTTTTCTCTCATTCTGTGTCTCATAGTTGAGGTTATAACCTATGATGAAAATTACAGCCTCATCTTTATAAGGGGGAGAACTTGCACAGTTGGTGGCTGACTAAATACTTTTTTGCCCCTCTGTAGGTTTAGTAGTAAATTCCATCAGGGAAGAACAGACTGGGCACTACTTCAGCTCTTTCCTACAGTGGTATAATAAGACTTCCAGGTGCTCAAGGTATCGGGGTGCCTCCATATCAAACATCACTTCAAATATAGAAAAAACATCTGGAGGAGGAAAGGGATCGTGGCGACAGTGGTCATGATGTCTCGCCACACCCCCTCCATTCATGTCTATGGGAGGGGCATAGTGGGACATCATGAGGGGGAGTGGCATGATGTCACAGTATCCTTTACATTTATAACGTGGATCAATAAACCTTCTCTGGTTCAGTATCATCGGTGAGTGCTGGGTACATTTCTTCTATAAGCTGTTTCCCTCCCACCATGAGCACCACCACCCACAGAAGTGCCGTCCCTCCGACCTTCCAATCTTAGACATTTTGTAATGGACATTCTTACCAAGGATCTGTGCTTGTGTTGGTGGTAAATGGCCGTGTCCTGTGTCCCCCATCATGCTGCTGGTCTGTTTGTGTAAACTGACGATTTCCTGTTTCTGTGCTCTCCCTCCAACTACAATCCCCAAGATCCTTTGTTTCTTGGTGGGAGGTGACCTCCCTCTTACACATCAGCCACCCCACACATTGCAGCATAGCTAGGCTCCCTTCCATGCATACTGTGCTTGAAACTGCAATTCCTTGCAGTCCTGTGGAGAATGATCTCCCTCCCACCCAGCGGTCGCTCCATCCATTGAAGCACAGACAGGCTCCCTTTAAACACCTGACAAGTTATGTAATGTCTTGGGCCGCACTGCGCACGAGACAACACTCATTTTATATGCTGCTAGAAATGAACATCAGGGCAGAGATGGCATAAGAATTCCAAGAGCACCAAACACAGGTACAGACACTATATTATGGACTACACTAACTTTACAGCCCCTGTAGCACAGTCAAATGAAGAAAAAATCCTGGAATACCCCTTTAAGAGTCTCACCTTGTTGCAGCATGAACCAATTTTTAAAGATCGCTGTTTTTACATGGTCACTTGTAGTGTAGAGAGTTTTTGAAAAAAAACTAAACATCTATCATTTCCCTTATCTCTAGTTTTTTTTTTAACAGATTTATTGTGGGAATTTTGTTAACCCTCGGATGCCAAACACCCACTTCCCAGGCGACCACTCATTTCCTCTGTATAAAAAGGTACATACACTCGTCATTACTAAACTTAAAATCAAGAAATCCCCCCCTGAGAAAAATAAAAAAATTGGCCAACTGGGATGTAAAGCTCGTGTTTACATTATTCACATTATTTAAATATAGGACAAATCCCTCCAAATTCTGTTTCAGAACCATCGCAGACAAAAAGAAATAATAATAATAATATTGTTGTCCACAAATCGTAAAAAAAAAAAAAAAACAATAATGTGGCGCACAAATAGATTGTCAGATGTGAAAAGAAAAATTCTTTCTAAAATTACTATAAATAAAATGTTAGCGCGGGATGGGCACACTACGGATTTGTCTATACCAATTGTCACCACGTTGATTATTATTATTTGTGAGAATAAATCGAGTCGAGTCACAAACTGAATAAAATCTGTCGATTTATCGGTACATCCCGAAAACTCCTGGAGAACCTGTTCAGTGTTACTAAGCCATTTCTTCACTGCCCTCAGGTTCTTCACTATTTTCAGACACGGTCACCAATCCTGTTGCTACTCCCTAAAAGTGGGAGAATTTTTGGAACGTTTAAAAAAATAAATAAGAAAAAAATAAAATAAAAAATAATAACCCCACTGCAGCTTCCGATCCCTCCATGTGCATTATATCCGGCATCTACCAACAACCGAGGATACGTGATGCAGTTTTATTGTAGCGTAATAAGCCTAAAAAATTTGGGAGCGCATTAACCCCTTAAGGATGCAGGGTTTTTCAGTTTTTGCACTTTCGTTTTTTCCTCCTTACCTTTTAAAAATCATAACGCTTTAAATTTTCCACCTAAAAATTCCATATTATGGCTTAGTTTTTTTGCGCCACCAATTCTACTTTGCAGTGACATTAGTAATTTTACCCAAAAATCTACAGAGAAACGGAAAAAAAATTAATTGTGCGACAAAATTGAAGAAAAAATGCCATTTTGTAACTTTTGGGGGCTTCCGTTTCTACGCAGTGCATTTTTTGGTAAAAATTACACCTTAAAGGGGTAGTCAAGGAATTTTTTTTATGTGACTATTCTACAGGGGCTGTAAAGTTAGTGTAGTACATAATATGGTGTCTGTACCTGTGTGTGACGGTTTTCTCACAATTCTTCTGTGATTTTCACCCCAATATTTATTTTTACCAGCATACAAAATGACTGCTGTCTCAGATTTTTCCCAGGTTGCAATGCGGCCGAGACCTGACATCACTAGTCATCTGATGACAGGGAGCCTGTCTGCTTCAATGGGTGGAGGGATCAATCTGCAAGTAATGCAACAGCTGGAGGCACCCTGATTGAAAGCCGCAGGTCTTTGGAATGGATGCAGCTCATTTATGTTTCAGTGGGTGGGGTGGCTGATGTGTGGGAGGGAGGAAAATGGAATTACGGGATTTTTAGGCAAAAAAAGAAAACTCAAACAGGAAATACAAGTTCACAAAAAGCTACCACAGTGTTATGTAATCTCACAACATAGACAAGCGCAGATCCTTCCTAATCATGTCCATTACTGTCTGCCAGGTACCTACTAAAATCACCTTATGCTGGAGAACCCCTTTATCATTATTCTGTAGGTCCATACGGTTAAAATGATCCCCTACTTATATAGGTTGGTTTTGTCTTCTGGAAAAAATCATAACTACATGCAGGAAAATGTATACGTTTAAAATTGTCATATTCTGACCCCTATAACTTTTTTATTTTTACGTGTACGGGGCGGTATGAAGGTTAATTTTTTGCAACGTGATCTGACATTTTTACCGGTACAAGTTTTGTATTGATCGGACTTTTTGATCGATTTTTAATAATTTTTTCATGATATAAAAAGTGACCAAAAAAATACGCTATTTTTATACTTTGGATTTTTTTGCGCGTACGCCATTGACCATGTGGTTTAATTAAGGATATATTTTTATAGATGGGACATTTCCGCATTCGGCGATACCACATATTTTTAGTTTTATTTACACAGTTTTTTTTAATTCTTACTTTTATTAGGGAAGGGGTTAAAGAGTAGCTCCCACCATCCATTTTTTTTCTGTCCCTGCCTATTTCCCATCTATCCCTAACCCCCTCCCTGCCTTTACATTATTTTTTTACTATATTAAAAATGCCTTTTTGTCTGCATGGTAGCGTGCTCACTACCAGGCAGACTTCCCCAGCAGGTGTGATGTCACTGATGCCTGCTGGGACCGACTTCCGCCCTTAGTTCACTATACAGGGTGCCTCCAGCTGTTTCACCACTACAACTCCCAGCTTGCCCTGACATCTATTGGCTGTCAGGGCATGCTGGGAGTTGTCGTGGTGAAACAACTGGAGGCACCCTGTGTTACCCCAATCCCCGCTCTCTCCCCCCCCCCCCCCCCGTTGAAATCAATAGTTTTGTATGAGCCGCGGCGCTACCCCGAACCCTGCCCCCACCCTGTTGAAATCAATAGTTGGTGCAGCGCTACCCTGAACCCCGCTCCCCCCCCCAACCATACCCGAGTGCAGAGAAGCAGCAGCGGCGGTGTGTAGATGCTGGGAGGCGGGGCCAGTGTGTGAAGCCAGGGAGCAAATGCGCTCTCAGTGCTCGCTCCCTGCCTGTCTGATTGACAGGCAGGGAGCGAGCGCAGGCTAAATGAATTAGGACCGATTGCCCAGCCGGCATCGGTCCGAATTCATGCGTGACGTCACGCCAGCTTGCAGCCGGCCACTAGGAGGGAGACCCCTAGTGGCCGGTTTTCAACATTAAAATAAAGTATTTTAATGAAATTTTTTTTATAGATTTATATTAGAGATTTAGAGATATGTTGTAGTATATAAGTACTACAACATTTAAAAAGAAAAAGTTTGGTGACAGTGTCCATTTAAATAATCTCTATTAACTTTTTTCACACTTTTTTTTTTGCAGTATTATGGCTCCCTCTAGTGGCTATAGCACTGCACATACCGATCCCATACACAGATCATTGCCGTGCATTAACATGGCAATGATCAGTGTTATCGCCGGTCGATTGCTCAAGTCTGGATTTCAGGCTAAGAGCAATCAAATGCCGATCGGAGGCAGGTAATGGGCCCTCCGCTCGCGTTCTAGCTGATATGGACATCGCTATTTCACCATGATAACAAAAATACACTCCTGGCAGCTCAATTGTGCTGCCAGGAGTGTATTTTTGTTACTATAGACACAGCAATCAACTTTGAATGCCGCGTCTAAAGGGTTAATAGCTCGCGGCACAACGATCGGTGCCACATGCTGTTAGCCCAGGTTCCTGGCTTTCATTAGCTGCTGGGATCGGCTCGCTATGAGGCAGGGACAAGGCACAAGGCGTACAGGTACGCCCTGCGTCCTTAAGAGGTTAAAGGGGTACTCCGGTGCAAAACTTTTTTTTAAATCAACTGGTGCCAAAAAGATAAACAGATTTGTAAATTACTTCTATAAAAAAATCTTAATCCTTCCAGTACTTATCAGCTGCTAAATACTACAGAGGAAATTCTTTTTCTTTTTGGATTTCTTTTCTGTCTGTCCACAGTGCTCTCTGCTGACACCTCTGTCCATGTCAGGAACCATCCGGAGCAGGAGAAAATCCCCGTAGCAAACCTCTGCTGCTCTGGACAGTTCCTAAAATGGACAGAGGTGTCAGCAGAGAGCACTGTGGACAAGAGAAAAAAGAAATCCAAAAAGAAAATAATTTCCTCTGTAGTATTCAGCAGCTAATAAGTACTGGAAGAATTAAGATTTTTAATAGAAGACATTTATAAATCTGTTTAACTTTTTGGCACCAGTGGATTTAAAAAATGTTTTTCCCACCGGAGTACCCCTTTAAAGCAGATGTCTCAATTATTGTGTTTTAAATGCAGAAGCAAAAGTTATATCACTTTGTAAATCACTTCCTTTATCCATCTTGGATGTAAAACCTGTTTTTCTAGCTTCTTTGCTCAGCAGCTCCCTGTTCTGATGACTTTTGACCCCCCCCTCCCCCATTGAGCTCCATTATGCTGGGGGCCGTGACGTCAAAATTTCCCAGAGTTCTGTGTGCTGCCTGCAGCTCAGCCGCCCGCCCTATGCACGGCCAGGGCACCCTAAATATTCATTTACCCCCTGGTTCCTTCCTGACTGGCTGAGCAGCTTCAGCCAATCATAGTATCCTCAGTGAGCAAGCGCATCTTCATTCATCCCCTCGGCAGAGGAGAGCGCATGGATTGTGCTCTCCCCTGCACTGTTCATACAGTGTCCATTGTAGGACATCGTCAGCCGCAACTCCGTCCTCCGTCAGGCGAAACGGCGTCCTGCCTCCTCCCTTGGACCAATCGACGTCAGTCGTCAGCCGCAACTCCGTCCACCGTCAGGCGAAACGGCGTTCTGCCTCCTCCTTTGGACCAATCGCCGTCAGTCGTCAGCCGCAACTCTGCCCTCTGTCAGGTGAAACGGCGTCCCGCCTCCTCTCTCGGACCAATCGCCATCAGTCGCAACTCCGTCCTCCGTCAGGGGAAACGGCCTCCCACCTCCTCCCTTTGCACGCGCTGCACCCGGACAGTATATAAGCAGCGCGAGAAGGCGGGGCCACCTCATTATAAATGCGACATGCACGCGCTGCACCCGGACAGTATATAAGCAGCGCGAGAAGGCAGGTTCCCCCTTTTTGTTTCTTTTCCAGAGCGGCCTCATTACTATAGGATCGTAAAAAGTAGATCTATGTTACCCCAAATTTAACGCGAACGAAGCCGCGGCCAAAAGCTAGTTCTCTATAAAACATAGAAGGAAATAAATGTCATTTGTTGTAGATGTTTATTGGATCCATCACCTTTATCTTTATCCACCACATGAACGACCATCAGATATTTCTACATAATAAACAAAACCTTCCATGGGGCGTCCTCACTTCTCTACTATGTCCCTCTGGATTCTCCTGCAGTGGGGTCAGTAATGGGAACGTCCATGGGGACAATTCAGCCTCAAGGGGACCTGACTGATCCTAACCCCCCCCCCCATCACCTGTTCCTACCATGCGCCTATGATAGCCGTCCCATCTGGATATTTATAGGGTCCATATTGAAATGAGTCCCAGTAGTCATGTGGGCGGGGCCTCCTGAGAACCAGTCACCTGGTCATGGCTGTAATAATCAGGGGTGAATGAGAAGCCAGAGAGAACCCTACATCATAGGGCAGATGGCAGAAGAGTGGAGATGATGGAGGATGCTCTCTGGATTATCAGTCACACCTCAGTAGGTGTTATTACAGCCATGACTAGGTGACTAGTTCACAGGAGGGGCCCGCCCCCATGACTATTTGGGGCCCATGTGACTACAGTGCACACAACACTCCATCTTTAATGTCTTTAAGATATCGGGATCGGGCGGCGTTCACAGCCCTATGGGAAGGAAACATTATCAAATAAGGCCCTTTTCACACTACCGTTGTCACCCTGCAAAAACTCCCGTCTGAAAGTCCCTAATACGTCCGTCAAATAAAAATCCCATTCACGTCAATGGGATTTTTTGGCCATCCTGCAGCACTAGTTATGTCCCCTTATGACTAACGGCCGTTATTTTTGACGGCACAAAAGACGGAGCATGCGTTAATTTTTGTCCCATCAGAAATAACGGCCGTTAAAATTTTCACATTGAAGTCTATGGGTGACGCATGTTCCCAATTGACATCAGTTAGTGTCCGTTATTGTTATTAGCCGTTATTTATACTGCACATGCTCAGAACATGGAAATAAAATAAGAGACATAAAATAACGGACTATAACGGATGAAATAACGGGTGAAACATGTCCATTATACTGACAGAATGCCCGTTAAGATAACAGACATTGGTCATCCGTTATGTTCAGTTATTTGTCTATTTTTTCATTATCTCTTTCAACAGAAAAATGCAGGGAAATGACGGTAGTGTGAAAGAAGCCTAACTGATTATGTGTTGTGTCTAAAGAGGAAACTAGCGCGGACAGGTTCCCTTTAAACCCTCTCCTGGATGCTTAATGTCTGCAGAACCAGATGTGTTAAAATCATTTCCATCCCGCTTTTCTCTGATCACTGCCTCCTAAACGGACTATACAAGTGTTAAGGAGCGGTCTTGGTTGTGTCCCTCCTCGCTGGTTGGCTCTAGTCAGGCCTCTAAAGGTGAGTGACTGCCGCTGTCCAAATTAGAGATAAATAGCTGAGTGCCGGCAAGAAGGATTGACACCAGACACAGAGTTGGAGCCGAGGTTGGAGCGTACAATGACAAGAGCGTTTATTCAGGGAAGACAACTGTTTTACACATGGTTATCAAAGAGAAGGTTATTTCTCACATTAGAAATCATTGTTATATTTTGATTGGTTGTTTATATATATATATATATATATATATATATATATATAACATAAAAGTTTCTTATTAAAGGGGTATTCCCCTGGAAAAAAATTTTTAAAAATCAACTGGAGCCAGAAAGTTAAACAGATTTGTAAGTTACTTCTATTAAAAATATTAATCCTTCCAGTACTTATCAGCTGCTGTATTCTCTCACAGGAAGTTCTTTTCTTTTTGAATTTCCTTTCTGCCTGACCACAGTGCTCTCTGCTGATATTTTAGGAACTGTCCAGAGTAGGAGCAAATCCCCATAGCAAACCTATCCTGCTGCGGACAGTTCCTAAAATGGACAGAGGTGTCAGCAGGGAACACTTTGGTCAGACAGAAAGGAAATTCAAAAAGAAAAGAACTTTCTGTGGAGCATATAGCAGCTGATAAGTACTGGAAGGATCAAGATTTTTTTTTTTATAGAAGTAATTTACAAATCTGTATAACTTTCTGGCACCAGTTATTAAAATAAAAATGTTTTCCAGGGGAGTACCCCTTTAATCGTAATCATATGCTGCTATATGATGCAGGTGTTCCTTAGATTCGTCATTCTCCATCATCTGACCACATCTCCATATTCTTCAGCCGGATGTTACTTTTCCTTTTGGACACTGAAGATCTTTGTCTTGCTTCTTGGATGCTTTCCCAGAGAGCAGGTTCAATCTTGGTTACAAGTAATAGCTGATATATATGATCAGGGGAATGATGTTTTTCTGCAGCAAATGATTGGCAGAATATATTATGGACTAAATATTCAGTGGCGCATCATTTTTGCATCCGTTAGTATGAAAAGTCAGCCACCTACAGACTCCGGGGATACTACTACTCCCATCATGTAACATACCTGTTTCCATGATGGGAGTAGTAGTTCCTGGCTGCAGGCGACTGGGGAGGTTACATTAGTGCTTGTACTACTATCCCCTGCAATGTATAGAGTGTTTTAACTATCATTTCCAAATACCCCGCCGGGATCCTTGAATGGCCGGTACCAAGGAGCCATTCAGGGCTCCCGGCGGGGTTTTCAAAAGCACTTTGGGGGGCAGACATATAGCGCTATATATCTAGCACCGCAGCGCAGCCGGTGTGGCGCCATATTTTGTGTTTTGCCGTAGAATGTGTTACATGACTTAGCACATTCCAGTGCTGGACAAAGACAGCTCCATTGGCTGACACGCGCACACCCGCTCCCTACCATTGGTTCCTGGGAGGGCTGGGGGGTGTGTGTGCGCGCGCGTCACGTGACCACAAATATGCTGTCTCAAACACCGTTCCCTTCAGTGTGAGTTCGGCTACCACAGTAAGAGGATGTCTCCTGCTGTGATAGCCGAAGCGCTGCGGCTGCAATGTTATTTGCGCTGCGGCTGTAATGTAATTGATTCCTCGCTATGGGGACCGTGCGCCCGCGGGGGGGATCTCAGCGCTGCGGCTGACATTACATAACAGCCGCAGCGAGAATAACATTGCAGCCGCAATGATTCAGCTATCACAGCAGCAGCCATCCTCTTACTGAAGGGAACGGTGTTTGAGACAGCATATTTGTGGCACGCGCAACCCAAACCCCCGTGTGACCGAGTCCCAACAAGAACACTGTTGTTTCTTCTCTATTCTCTGGAGAGTTTCAATATTTGTTTTCTTTATAAAATACTTTTACTAAGAATAAATCAAAATATCTTCTTTCCTGTGTGACTTCTCTCATGTCTAACAAACACAGTAGGGTGCAGGGAAAATACAATAAAATTTAACTTTTATTCCATGTCCATAAAATATTCATAATTTATCTGTACATTTCCCTCATTCTAAACATGAAGGTGGCTTCTCTTATGGATACCAAGATATGATTTGGCTTTATAACTGTTACGCCGAGCGCTCCGGGTCCCCGCTCCTCCCCGGAGCGCTCGCTTCACTCCCTCCGCTGCAGCGCTCCGGTCACGTCCTCTGACCCGGGGCGCTGCGATCCTGCTGCCAGCCGGGATGCGATTCGCGATGCGGGTAGCGCCCGCTCGCGATGCGCACCCCGGCTCCCCTACCTGACTCGCTCCCCGTCTGTTCTGTCCCGGCGCGCGCGGCCCCGCTCCCTAGGGCGCGCGCGCGCCGGGTCTCTGCGATTTAAAGGGCCACTGCGCCGCTGATTGGCGCAGTGGTTCCAATTAGGGTTTTCACCTGTGCACTTCCCTATATTACCTCACTTCCCTTGCACTCCCTTGCCGGATCTTGTTGCCTTAGTGCCAGTGAAAGCGTTCCTTGTGTGTTCCTTGCCTGTGTTTCCAGACCTTCTGCCGTTGCCCCTGACTACGATCCTTGCTGCCTGCCCCGACCTTCTGCTACGTCCGACCTTGCTTCTGCCTACTCCCTTGTACCGCGCCTATCTTCAGCAGCCAGAGAGGTGAGCCGTTGCTAGTGGATACGACCTGGTCACTACCGCCGCAGCAAGACCATCCCGCTTTGCGGCGGGCTCTGGTGAAAACCAGTAGTGGCTTAGAACCGGTCCACTAGCACGGTCCACGCCAATCCCTCTCTGGCACAGAGGGTCCACTACCTGCCAGCCGGCATCGTGACAGTAGATCCGGCCATGGATCCCGCTGAAGTTCCTCTGCCAGTTGTCCCTGACCTCACCACGGTGGTCGCCCAGCAGTCACAACAGATAGCGCAACAAGGCCAACAGCTGTCTCAACTGACCGTTATGCTACAACAGTTGCTACCACAGCTTCAGCAGTCATCTCCTCCGCCAGCTCCTGCACCTCCTCCGCAGCGAGTGGCCGCTCCTGGGATACGCTTATCCTTGCCGGATAAATTTGATGGGGACTCTAAGTTTTGCCGTGGCTTTCTTTCCCAATGTTCCCTGCATCTGGAGATGATGTCGGACCTGTTTCCCACTGAAAGGTCTAAGGTGGCTTTCGTAGTCAGTCTTCTGTCCGGAAAAGCCCTGTCATGGGCCACACCGCTCTGGGACCGCAATGACCCCGTCACTGCCTCTGTACACTCCTTCTTCTCGGAAATCCGAAGTGTCTTTGAGGAACCTGCCCGAGCCTCTTCTGCTGAGACTGCCCTGTTGAACCTGGTCCAGGGTAATTCTTCCGTTGGCGAGTATGCCGTACAATTCCGTACACTTGCTTCAGAATTGTCCTGGAATAATGAGGCCCTCTGCGCGACCTTCAAAAAAGGCCTATCCAGCAACATTAAAGATGTTCTGGCCGCACGAGAAATTCCTGCTAATCTACATGAACTTATTCACCTAGCCACTCGCATTGACATGCGTTTTTCTGAAAGGCGTCAGGAACTCCGCCAAGATATGGACTCTGTTCGCACGAGGCGTTTCGTCTCCTCGGCTCCTCTCTCCTCTGGTCCCCTGCAATCTGTTCCTGTGCCTCCCGCCGTGGAGGCTATGCAGGTCGACCGGTCTCGCCTGACACCTCAAGAGAGGACACGACGCCGTATGGAGAACCTCTGCCTGTACTGTGCTAGTACCGAACACTTCCTGAGGGATTGTCCTATCCGTCCTCCCCGCCTGGAAAGACGTACGCTGACTCCGCACAAAGGTGAGACAGTCCTTGATGTCTACTCTGCTTCTCCACGTCTTACTGTGCCTGTGCGGATGTCTGCCTCTGCCTTCTCCTTCTCTACAGTGGCCTTCTTGGACTCTGGATCTGCAGGAAATTTTATTTTGGCCTCTCTCGTCAACAGGTTCAACATCCCAGTGACCAGTCTCGCCAGACCCCTCTACATCAATTGTGTAAATAATGAAAGATTGGACTGTACCATACGTTTCCGCACGGAGCCTTCTTATGAGCATCGGATCTCATCATGAGAGGATTGAACTTTTGGTCCTCCCCAATTGCACCTCGGAGATTCTCCTTGGACTTCCCTGGCTTCAACTTCATTCCCCAACCCTGGATTGGTCCACTGGGGAGATCAAGAGTTGGGGGTCCTCTTGTTCCAAGAACTGTCTAAAACCGGTTCCCAGTAACCCTTGCCGTAACTCTGTGGTTCCTCCAGTAACCGGTCTCCCTAAGGCCTATATGGACTTCGCGGATGTTTTCTGCAAAAAACAAGCTGAGACTCTACCTCCTCACAGGCCTTATGATTGCCCTATCGACCTCCTCCCGGGTACTACTCCACCCCGGGGCAGAATTTATCCTCTCTCTGCCCCAGAGACTCTTGCCATGTCCGAATACGTCCAGGAGAATCTAAAAAAGGGCTTTATCCGTAAATCCTCCTCTCCTGCCGGAGCCGGATTTTTCTTTGTGTCCAAAAAAGATGGCTCCCTACGTCCTTGCATTGACTACCGCGGTCTTAATAAAATCACGGTTAAGAACCGCTACCCCTTACCCCTCATCTCTGAACTCTTTGATCGCCTCCAAGGTGCCCACATCTTCACTAAATTGGACTTAAGAGGCGCCTATAACCTCATCCGCATCAGAGAGGGGGACGAGTGGAAAACGGCATTTAACACCAGAGATGGACACTTTGAGTATCTGGTCATGCCCTTTGGACTGTGCAATGCCCCTGCCGTCTTCCAAGACTTTGTCAATGAAATTTTTCGTGATCTGTTATACTCCTGTGTTGTGGTATATCTGGACGATATCCTAATTTTTTCTGCCAATCTAGAAGAACACCGCCAGCATGTCCGTATGGTTCTTCAGAGACTTCGTGACAACCAACTCTATGCCAAAATTGAGAAATGTCTGTTTGAATGCCAATCTCTTCCTTTTCTAGGATATTTGGTCTCTGGCCAGGGACTACAGATGGATCCAGACAAACTCTCTGCCGTCTTAAATTGGCCACGCCCCTCCGGACTCCGTGCTATCCAACGCTTTTTGGGGTTCGCCAATTATTACAGGCAATTTATTCCACATTTTTCTACCATTGTGGCTCCTATCGTGGCTTTAACCAAGAAAAATGCTGATCCCAAGTCCTGGCCTCCTCAAGCAGAAGACTCCTTTAAACGACTCAAGTCTGCCTTTTCTTCGGCTCCCGTGCTCTCCAGACCTGACCCTTCCAAACCCTTCCTATTGGAGGTTGATGCCTCCTCAGTAGGAGCTGGAGCTGTTCTTCTACAAAAAAATCCTTCCGGGCATGCTGTCACTTGTGGTTTTTTCTCTAGGACCTTCTCTCCAGCGGAGAGGAACTACTCCATCGGGGATCGAGAGCTTCTAGCCATTAAATTAGCACTTGAGGAATGGAGGCATCTGCTGGAGGGATCAAGATTTCCTGTTATTATCTACACCGACCACAAGAACCTCTCCTACCTCCAGTCGGCCCAACGGCTGAATCCTCGCCAGGCCCGGTGGTCTCTGTTCTTTGCCCGATTTAATTTTGAGATTCACTTTCGTCCTGCCGATAAGAACATTAGGGCCGATGCTCTCTCTCGTTCCTCGGATGCCTCAGAAGTTGATCTCCCTCCGCAACACATCATTCCACCTGACTGCCTGATCTCCACTTCTCCTGCCTCAATCAGGCAGACTCCTCCAGGAAAGACCTTTGTTTCTCCACGCCAACGCCTCGGAATCCTCAAATGGGGTCACTCCTCCCATCTCGCAGGTCATGCGGGCATCAAGAAATCTGTGCAACTCATCTCCCGCTTCTATTGGTGGCCGACTCTGGAGACGGATGTTGGGGACTTTGTGCGAGCCTGCACTATCTGTGCCCGGGATAAGACTCCTCGCCAGAAGCCCGCTGGTTTTCTTCATCCTCTGCCTGTCCCCGAACAGCCTTGGTCTCTGATTGGTATGGATTTTATTACTGATTTACCCCCTTCCCGTGGCAACACCGTTATTTGGGTGGTCGTTGATCGATTCTCCAAAATGGCACATTTCATCCCTCTTCCTGGTCTTCCTTCTGCGCCTCAGTTGGCTAAACAATTTTTTGTACACATTTTTCGTCTTCACGGGTTGCCTACGCAGATTGTCTCGGATAGAGGGGTCCAATTCGTGTCTAAATTCTGGAGGGCTCTCTGTAAACAACTCAAGATTAAATTAAATTTTTCCTCTGCATATCATCCCCAGTCCAATGGACAAGTAGAAAGAATTAACCAGATCCTGGGTGATTATTTGCGACATTTTGTTTCCTCCCGCCAGGATGACTGGGCAGATCTCCTTCCATGGGCCGAATTTTCGTATAACTTCAGGGTCTCTGAATCTTCCTCCAAATCCCCATTTTTCGTGGTGTACGGCCGTCACCCTCTTCCCCCCCTCCCTACCCCCTTGCCCTCTGGTCTGCCCGCTGTGGATGAAATTTCTCGTGACCTTTCCATTATATGGAGAGAGACCCAAAATTCTCTCTTACAGGCTTCTTCACGCATGAAGAGGTTCGCGGATAAGAAAAGAAGAGCTCCCCCCGTTTTTTCCCCTGGAGACAAGGTATGGCTCTCCGCTAAATATGTCCGCTTCCGTGTCCCTAGCTACAAGTTGGGACCACGCTATCTTGGTCCTTTCAAAATTTTGTGTCAAATTAATCCTGTCTCTTATAAACTTCTTCTTCCTCCTTCTCTTCGTATCCCTAATGCCTTTCACGTCTCTCTTCTCAAACCACTCATCCTCAACCGTTTTTCTCCCAAATCTGTTCCTCCCACTCCTGTTTCCGGCTCCTCGGACGTCTTCTCGGTCAAGGAAATTTTGGCTGCCAAAAAGGTCAGAGGGAAAAATTTTTTTTTAGTAGACTGGGAGGGTTGTGGTCCTGAAGAGAGATCCTGGGAACCTGAGGACAACATCCTTGACAAAAGTCTGCTCCTCAGGTTCTCAGGCTCCAAGAAGAGGGGGAGACCCAAGGGGGGGGGTACTGTTACGCCGAGCGCTCCGGGTCCCCGCTCCTCCCCGGAGCGCTCGCTTCACTCCCTCCGCTGCAGCGCTCCGGTCACGTCCTCTGACCCGGGGCGCTGCGATCCTGCTGCCAGCCGGGATGCGATTCGCGATGCGGGTAGCGCCCGCTCGCGATGCGCACCCCGGCTCCCCTACCTGACTCGCTCCCCGTCTGTTCTGTCCCGGCGCGCGCGGCCCCGCTCCCTAGGGCGCGCGCGCGCCGGGTCTCTGCGATTTAAAGGGCCACTGCGCCGCTGATTGGCGCAGTGGTTCCAATTAGGGTTTTCACCTGTGCACTTCCCTATATTACCTCACTTCCCTTGCACTCCCTTGCCGGATCTTGTTGCCTTAGTGCCAGTGAAAGCGTTCCTTGTGTGTTCCTTGCCTGTGTTTCCAGACCTTCTGCCGTTGCCCCTGACTACGATCCTTGCTGCCTGCCCCGACCTTCTGCTACGTCCGACCTTGCTTCTGCCTACTCCCTTGTACCGCGCCTATCTTCAGCAGCCAGAGAGGTGAGCCGTTGCTAGTGGATACGACCTGGTCACTACCGCCGCAGCAAGACCATCCCGCTTTGCGGCGGGCTCTGGTGAAAACCAGTAGTGGCTTAGAACCGGTCCACTAGCACGGTCCACGCCAATCCCTCTCTGGCACAGAGGGTCCACTACCTGCCAGCCGGCATCGTGACAATAACATTTCCCACATTCTGAACATGAATATGGCTTCTCTCCTGTGTGACTTCTCTCATGTGTAACAAGGCTTGATTTACTTGTGAAACATTTCCCGCATTCAAAACATAAAAATGGCTTCTCGCCTATGTGAGTTCTCTCATGTCTAACAAGATGGAATTTATCTCTAAAACATTTTCCACATTCTGAACATGATAGTGACTTCTGCCCTGTGTGAGTTCTCTCATGTCTAACAAGCTTAGCTTTACCAATGAAACATTTCCCACATTCTTAACATGAAAATGGCTTTTCTCCTGTGTAGGTTCTCTCATGTGTAACTAGATGTAATTTCTCTCTAAAACATTTCCCACATTTTGAACATGATAGTGACTTCTCCCCTGTGTGAGTTTTCTCATGTCTAACTCGATCTGATGTAGTTGAGAAACATTTTCCACATTCTGTACATGAATATGGCTTCTCTTCTGTGTGAGTTCTCTGATGTAAAATCAGATGTGCTTTAGCAGTAAAACATTTCCCACATTCTGAACATGAATATGGCTTCTCTCCTGTGTGAATTCTCTCATGTATAACAAGATATGATGTAGATGAGAAACATTTTCCACATTCTGAACATGAATATGGCTTCTCTCCTGTGTGACTTCTCTCATGTGTAACAAGGCTTGATTTACTTGTGAAACATTTACCGCATTCTAAACATAAAAATGGCTTCTCTCCTGTGTGAGTTCTCACATGTCTAACAAGATGGAATTTCTCTCTAAAACATTTCCCACATTCTGAACATGATAGTGACTTCTCCCCTGTGTGAGTTCTTTCATGTCTACCAAGCTTAGCTTTACTTATGAAACATTTCCCACATTCTAAACATGAAAATGGCTTTTCTCCTGTGTGGGTTATCTGATGTGTAACTAGATGGAATTTCTCTCTAAAACATTTCCCACATTCTGAACATGAATATGGCTTCTCCCCTGAGTGAGTTCTCTCATGTCTAACAAGCTTAGCTTTACTTATGAAACATTTCCCACATTCTAAACATGAAAATGGCTTTTCTCCTGTGTGGGTTATCTGATGTGTAACTAGATGGAATTTATCTCTAAAACATTTCCCACATTCTGAACATGAAAGTGGATTGTCTCCTGTGTGAGTTCTCTGATGTTTACCAAAACCTGATTTACTTGGGAAACATTTTCCACATTCTGAACATGAATATGGCTTCTCTCCTGTGTGAGTTCTCTCATGTATAATAAGTCGCGATTGACTTTGACAGCGTTGCCCACATTCTGAACACACATACAGCTTCTTTCTTGTGTGATTATTTTGGTGCATAACAAGAGCTGATCTTTTTGTAAATTGTTTCCCACATTCATCACAATAGAAACCTTTCCCATGTTCCTGATCTGTCCTTGTGGTAACAATGTGTGGTTGGTCAGGGGAAGGTTCCCCATGATCAGGTGGATTATTATAGGATAGATCTGGATGGACATTAGGGGTAAGGAGATCTTCTCCTGAGGAGCGCTCCATGATCTCTCCATCTTCTCCTGAGGAGCGCTCCATGATCTCTCCATCTTCTCCTGAGGAGCGCTCCATGATCCCTCCATCTTGTCCTGAGGAGCGCTCCATGATCTCTCTATCTTGTCCTGAGCAGCGCTCCATGATCCCTCCATCTTCTCCTGAGGAGCGCTCTATGATCTCTCCATCTTCTCCTGAGGAGCGCTCCATGATCTCTCCATCTTCTGTTTAAAAAAAAAAAATTTGAAAGTTTTTATTTTTCTGAGAAGTAGAGAAATTTCTATTGGGCAGGAAACACACACAGTTTTTTTCATGCAGTTTATGGAGTAGACTCCGCCTCATTCCTGGCCATGATTGGGCTTGGCTGTTTTTTTGTTAACCCCTTCCCACAGATGGACCTATATATACATTAGCAAATAGACGCTCGTTCACGTATTGCTGCGCTCTAATCCAGACAGTGTGACCGCAGCATTGATCAGGGCGACAGAGGACGTAAGTTCCCTCCAATCCTACAATGCGATCGTGGGGGTCCCGATGGTAGCCATGGCAACCATAGACCTCCAAACCACCTCTGGTTACCCGACTACAGAAACCAATCAGGCTCTGCATCGTAATGTATTATAAGTGTCAAGTCTCCTAATGGGGCAGTAAAAAAGTAAAAATAAAAGTAAAGTTAAATCTAAAATAAATATACACAATCCCCATTTCCCCCCCCCATTATAAATATTGGTATTAGTTAAAGTTGAAATTCCCGCTCTGCCCGACCCTGTATGTGGGGGCAGAACCAGGGGGGGAGAGGATGGCGGTGGCAGCCACCACTATATAGTGGTGCCCAAGCTGTAGCCCTTCCAGATGTTGCAAAACTACAACTCCCAGCATGCCCAGACAGTCTGGGCATGCATGGAGTTGATGTTTTGCAACATCTGGAGGCCTACAGTTTGGACACCACTACACAGTAGTCTCCAAACTGTTCTCCTCCAGTTGTTGCTAACTACAGACCCCAGCATGCAGTGATAGACCATACATGCTGAGAGTTGTAGTTTTGCAACAGCTGGAGCCACACTGGTTGCAAAACCCTGAGTTAAGTAACAAACTCTGTGTTTTGCAACCAGTGTGCCTCCAGCTGTTGCATAACTACAACCCCCCAGCATGCACGGACAGCCAAAGGGCATGCTGGGAGTTGTAGCTGGAGGTTTGCCCCCCCCCCCCCCCCCATGTACAGGATACAATCACACAAGCGGGGGTTTACAGTGAGTTTCTCGCTGCAAATTTTGAGATGCAGCAAATTTTCCGCCGCAGCTCAAACTCCCAGCGGGGAAACTCGCTGTAAACCCAACCAGTGTACCCTAAAAACATCACAAAAAATAAAAAGTAAAACACTACATATACGGAAATACCCCATATGTGGACGTAAAATGCTCTGCGGGCGCACAACAAGGCTCAAGAGTGAGAGTGCCATGTACATTTGAGGTCATTTGCACAGGGGTGACTGATCGTTATAGCGGTTCTGACAAACGTAAAAAAAAACACCCACATGTGACCCCATTTTGGAAACTACACCCCTTACGGAACGTAACAAGGGATATAGTGAGCCTTAACACCCCACAGGTGCTTGAAGTATTTTCGTTAAAGTTGGACGTGAAAGGAAGCGTGGCTTGCCGCAGCCGAAGATGGCCGCCAGACTTTAGAGCTCCGCACCTGAAATTAGCTCCATTTGCAGCCCACGGCCTTTTCTTCCATGAGGAGAGGAGTTCGTCAGCGCAGGAAGACCCCACAGACCGGTCTACCACGTCTGCTTCCTCCGGGTGGGATTGAGCACTACTTCTGTGAGTCCCCCCTTTCTGCCCCGGCCTCCCCGCCAGCTTCTCCAGCTCCAGGCTGTGGTCCCACTCCGTGCAGAAGGAGCTGTCGCCGCAACGGACAGAACATCCAGTCCCCATGGTGCCTCAACTGGTCCTCTCCTGCTGCGGTCTTCAGGATCGGGTAAGCTGCTCGGTGTGGATGCATGCCAGGCTCCTGTACACCCCGGAACAGTCCCAGCCGTTCGAGCAGCAGCGCAACAGCAGCAGGCCCCGGGCCTCAGCTCCTTCTGCTACCTGTGCCCCACTGCTAGTCTGTGAGACCTGTACCCTGCCCTCTCTAACTCCGGACTCCCTACTCAGGCAGAAAGTTGTAGGGGACCCCCCATTGGCTGTAAAGGAGCCCTCCATTCCGGAGCCCCCGTGAGTGCTCTGCTGAGGGCCTTCCTACCTGGCCTGCCGCTCCTGTCCTATCCCCTCCTGTAGGAGGTAGCTGGACCCCTGTGGCCCACCCTGAAACCTCTCCTCAGCCGCAGGGACTTATGTCCTCTCATAGGCCCTCTGGGGGAGCCCCTGGGGTGGTACCCTTGTTGGGCCCCTCCTCGGCCCCGAGATCGCCGTGGTCCCCCCGTCTTGTGGCAGCCCACCATGATTGGGACGGTGGGTCGGACCTTGAATGCTCCAGGATTCCCGCTTCTGCCCACACTATCTATGGATTTCAGCCAACTACTCTCCCACCTCCCCTTTAAAGATTTCAAGGCTCTCATTACTGAAGTTAAAGGTGCTTGTATAGGTGAAATTGCCGTGATGCGCAAGGATCTTCAACATGTCTCTAACAGGGTGGAGGATTTGGAGGGGGCTCAAGACTCTACAAGATCCTACATTGCAAAGCTCCAGGGTACTCTGTCTGCCCAGACGGACTCTCAATGATCTGCACTCTCATGTTGAGGACCTTGACAATAGGGGGAGGCGTAATAACATCCGAGTAAGGGGTCTCCTAGAGGATACACAAGCTGAGGACCTCCACGTCACTTTGGAAGCTATCTTCAACATTGTCCTAGGAGAACCTCCGTCCCACAAGATTAAACTGGATTGAGCTCATCGTGATCTCCGTCCCCACCCGACTAACTGCCCTCCTCGAGATGTCATCTGCTGTGTGACGGACTTCCAACTGAAGGAGAGGATAATGGCTAAATCACGCTCTCTTAAGAACTTTGATTTTGATGGGGGTCCTATCCAGTTGTTTCAAGATCTCTTGTGGATTACTCTGCGTAAATGGCGTAATTGTTGCAGCCTCTCTTATTTACTTTGCGTTCTGCACCGATACCATACAGATGGGCCTTCCCGTTTGCTCTGCAGGCTAGGAGAGATGGACGATCTGCTGTGTTGCGGTCCTTCACAGACTTGCCGGATTTCTGTGCTGCATTGGACATCCCTGTTCCCCAGCTTCAGGACTGGGGATTGATTCCCCCACCCCCCTCCCTACCGCCAGTGTGGCAGATAGAGCATGGGAAGCGCTCCAGAAGTGGCCGGGTGGCTTCTCAAGCAGGCTCTCCGGGTCCTGGAATGGACACCCCCCCCTCTGAAAAGATTGCTTGGGACTTGTAAGCTGGGACTGTAGTATGTCTGGAGGTCTCTCTTGCACCTCTCTCTCTCTTCATAACTGTTACTATTATGCATTTTTGTTCACTAGCTATGTTGATTGCCATCCCTAGGGACGTTATAGTTGGGCTGTCTCATCGTATGGCCTTCAGGCGGGACTCCTACTCTGGTTAGTGGTTCCTTTTGGAGTGTTCTTCCACCGTCCCCCTCTGAGGCCATGGTAAATGATACTATGATGTGGTTCATATATGTTTGGTTGTATTATTCTGCCGTATTTGTCTCCTCTCTGGCATCTCTGCCATTGGTTCACTTCTGGTTTTGTTTGTAGAGTCCTCCCTTCCTGTTGTCGAATGTTCTGTGTGTCTTCCCCCAGTCTTTTGCCTTCTTTGTCTCTCTGGCTACTTGCCCCTTTCTCTCCTTTTCTCTTCTTGGTCTGACAGAAGCTGGTGGTATACTCCCTTCATTTACTGGTCTGCCCAGGATACCCCTGCTGCTCTGAGTGAGTACTTTGCTACACAACAGTTCCACACCTTTATAGTTCTTTATGGCAAGGTGCGTCTCCATGAATGTGAAGGGTGTAAACACCCCCACTAAGCGGCATCTGCTGCAGAGGGAACTTGTAGCCTTGAAGGCGGATATAGTATATGTCACGATCACACCCTATCGGTCCAGCCAAGATGCTAGAGAGAAAGTGTGATGGTCCAAGGGTTAAAGCCGCCAGACCTCTGGGTATCCACTACTAGTCCCAGCAAGTCACGAAATTAACCCTTAGATAAACGTGTTTCCACCAGAGCTGCATTCAGAAAGGTGAGCTCATATTTAGAGATCAAAGACCAGAGCTGATTAGTTAAACATTTAATCTGATAAAAGGTATCACAGTGCTGACTATATAAAAATACAGAAACAAATGACATACAGGTACAAAAATATATAAAAAAGAGTTTAGCAAGTTCAGAAAGCAAAAATGAAGTTCTTACAGCGTAATAGTATAGCAGTCCATGAGAGTGGGTCTCCAGCTTTTCTTAGGATGGTCTTGTCAGCTTGGGGCACAGATCTTAACACTGACTCTAGCATTGTTAAATATTATATATCTATCTCCTTTTTGGCGGGACTCCATTCCCCCCTCCCCTCTGGTCCCACCAGGGGGAGGGGGGGCATCTCTTATCTCATATATGGGACCAGAGACCCCTTACATCCTGCTACTTCAAAGGGCCTTTGACTTCAAAAGAGGAAAACAGCAGACAGGCCCCAATTGACTGCAATACACAAAAACAAAGGATACACCGTCTGAATGACCCCTCACCCCCCAGGTCTTAGTTTATACATAGATGCAATTATAAAACACATGTATGTTTCCATAATCAGGCTTTGGGCCTGACAGTATACCTTCAGGAGACGCACTTTGACAGGACGGGATCATTTCACTTTCTCCAACATCTTTACCCCCAGGCATATTTGGCATCCTCTGATAGGAAAGTAGCGGGGGTGGCTATTCTGATCTCTAGGCCCAGCCCTTTGCAGATCTCCACCTCCGATGCTGACCCGTCGCCGGGTAGGTTCGTGATTTTGCTGGGGACCATGGGGGGCAAACAACTGCTTCTCTGTAATGTGTACTCTAACACCACCCAGATTCCTTTTTTGCGCCGGGTCCTCGCCAGTCTTCTTAAATACCCTCCCACGGCCTGGTTATTAAGGGGAGACTTGAATTTGTTTTTTTTCTCCCTCCGCTGACAGTCACTCGCTTGTGGGCTCCTTGCTGTCCTCTCCCCAGTTGCGGTTATCTACGCTTTTTCGGCGACTGATTCGTTCGGCTGGGCTTTATGATTTATGGCGCCTTAACCATCCCTCGGACCGTTCTCTCTCTTTTTACTCCCATCCTCACAAACTACACACTCGTATTGACTATTTTTTCGGAAATCTCCCTCTTGTGCGCATGCTCTCCTCTGCTTCCCTAGAACCTTTCACTTGGTCGGATCATAGCCCTGTCCTTGTCTCCTTTTCTCAGTTTATTTCTACTCTACGCTGCTGTCACTGGCGCCTTAATGACTCTTTACTTAAACCCCCTGCTTCCCGGGATTCAATCTTGGCAAGCATTACTGACTACTTTGCTGAAAATGAGGGCTCTCTTGTGGGAAGCTCATAAGGCGGTAGTCAGAGGCCATTGCATTGCTTTGGGTTCTAGACTAAAGCGTGATGCCATGGCTTGCTCCCAGGAACTAAGGGCCGAGATCTCTACCTTAGAAGCCCTCCTCTTGACTGCTCCCTCTCTCTCAGTTCTGAGGCGTTTGGTCACTGCACGGTCTCAATTGGGGGACTTGGCCCTTCATAAAGTGGAAAGGCAATTGCTTTACGCTAAGCAGCGATTTTATGAAAAAGGCAACAATGCCCACACTATGTTGGCTAGATGTCTGTGGGACCGCGCGGCTGCCCAGACCCCCTCTGCTCTGAGAGACTCTGAGGGCACCCTTCACTATCATCCTGACTCAATTTCCCACCTCTTCCAAGACAATTACTCTAAACTGTACTCTCTTCCCTTGCATCTTCCTGTGGACCCTGAGGGGCAGGCCGAGGTACTGGATTCCTTTCTCTCTAGATGTCGTTTACCGGCTCTTTCCGTGATTGATGGGGAGTCCCTTAACGCCCGTCACCCTTGAGGAATTGTTTTCCATACTCAAATCCTTGCCGACGGGACGCTCCCCGGGCCCTGATGTTTTTACGTACTCGTATTACAAGACCTATTCTTCTGTCCTTCTTCCTAGACTGGTCCCACTGTTTAAGTCCTTTCTTGGTGGAGAGGGGATCCCGCAGTCCTTCCAACATTCTCAGATTACGCTGATCCCCAAGCCAGGAAAAGACCCTCGTGATTGCTCCAGCTATAGGCCCATAGCCCTTTTGAACTCTGACCTGAAGCTGTTCTCTAAAGTTTTGGCTGCCCGCCTCTGTACTTTTTTGCCTACCCTTATACATAAAGATCAGGTCGGCTTACTCCCCTGTTGTCAGAGTGGTGATAATACGAGACGTGTTGTTGACCTTATAGATCTTGTCAATAGGAGATCTGAGCAGGCCTTGATTCTGAGTTTAGACGCTGAAATGGCTTTTGATAGGTTGGTCTGGCCATTTATGTTTGCTACTCTTCAGGGTCTCACAGCTCTGCAGGGTCTCTACTCCACTCCCACTGCTTCTCTTAAACTCCCGACTGCTTCTTCCTCGACCTTCACTCTACATAATGGCACCAGGCAGAGCTGTCCGTTGTCCCCCGATTTTTGCGCTTTGTATAGAACCGCTTGCTGCCTTGATCCGGGGGGACCCGGACATCTCTGGTATATCTCTCCATGACAGGACTTTTAAGATCTGCCTCTTTGCAGACGATGTTTTGCTGACCCTTACTAACCCTCTCATGTCCTTACCCTCCTTATATAAATTTCTGCATAGGTATGGCCTAGTTTCTGGTTATAAGGTCAATCTCTCAAAGTCAGAGGCTATGCCTGTCAATCTTCCTTCGTCTGCAGTGGCCCTTCTTCAGGCTAACTATTCTTTACGGTGGTCTCCCATCGCCATTAAATACTTGGGGGTTTCACTTTCTCCTAGCTACTCTTCTCTATACTCTGCCAATTTTCTTTCCCTTTTTCGAGAGCTGCGTGCATTATTAGATAAATGGAGATTGCAATACATTTCTTTTGGTCGCATTGCTGCTGTCAAAATGACCATTCTTCCTAAGCTGCTGCTATTTTTTTGAGACGTTACCGATACGTGTTCCCCTAGCTGCGTTCGTTTCAGTCGGACATTTTTTGGTTTATTTGGGATGCTAAGTGACACCGGCTTCCTATGTCAGTAATGATGGCGAGCCACCTCTCTGGGGGGTTGGGGGTGCCGGATGTAACGAAATATTATTGGGCGGCCCATCTACACCATCTGGCGGCCTGGCCTTCCCATCACGCCTACAGTAAGTGAATGGAACTGGAAAAACTCTGGTCCTCCCCGCCAATCTCCCTAACATGTCCTCTATTAGGCCCTATGTCTTTTTCGAGATGTGTGTGGACTTTTTGCTCCAGGCGGATTGGGCTTCTTTCCCCTTTCTCCCCCATGCAGTCCTTTCTTAATCACCCTGACTTTCCCCCTGGGTGTACTTCCTATATGGTCCGGGTATGGGGTTCCCGAGGTCTTTTTTGTTGGGCAGATGTAGTGGACCCTGTCACTCGTACCCTCTTGTCATTTGATATGATAGTTACCCGTTGGGAGCACCCTGCCTCTGAACAGGCCCACTATACTCAGCTTAGGCATTATTTATCCTCGAAAAAGGGAACGCTGACTGTGTCACTCCCGTCAAGCTTTGAGAGGCTGTGTAGGAGTGGGCCTCAGACACGGAGTTTACTCTTGAGTATCTATTCTTTACTAATTTCCCCTCCAGACGATGTCTCTCCTTCTCACCGTTATATGGCCCGATGGGAGGATGCTCTCAATACTACTATAACGATCCACAAATGGAGAGTCATCTGGGAAAGGGCTTCCCGGGCTTCTATCTGTACAGCATACACAGCATACAAGGAGACGCAATTTAAGATGCTTATGGGATGGTACAACACTCTGGTTCTGCTCAATAAACTGAACCCTGATATTCCTCCACAGTGTTGGAGATGTGGTGTGGGACGGGGTGATGTCTTCCACATATTTTTGTCCTGTCCGCTAATAGCACCGTATTGGGGAGGCGGGGTCCAGCAATTGATCCGTGAGGTTTTGGGTGTGGTGGTTCCCCTGGACCCCTTTGTTTACTTATTGCACTTGTCTACAAGAGCTGTGGCCAAAAAGCCATTCAAGTTGTTCTTACACATGGTCCTGGCGGCCAAAACCCTTATTGCTAAGTACTGGAAGCAGACTTTGCCCCCGTCGGAGGACGAGCTGATCGCTAGGGTGCGTGAAATTCGTTCCCTGGAGTCTCTCACTGCCTCTTTAAATAATACCACCCAGCAGTTCCTCTCGGTATGGGACAGATTCACTGATAGGTGACCTCCCTGACTACTCCTTCACACTTCTACTATTTCCTTTCACTCTTCTGGATTCCCTTCTCTTTTTGTGTCCCCCATATGTGTGATTCATCTATATGTCGTTATTGATTGGTGTCCCCCCCTTATTTTTATGTATTTTTTGGAGCCGGATTGGATTGGTCGTGTACTAGACTAGTTCATCGTGTTTACTGAAGCTTTGCTTAAATATATTGTTCTATAGTGATGGATGTTCCTTCTTTATCCTAAAGGGACTTACCTCCCTGACATTTGTTGTCTGTATAGTTTTCTTTGTTGACAAATTCAATAAAAATTTACAGTTGAAAAAAAAAAAGTTGGATGTGAAAATGAATTTTTATCATTTCTTCACTAAAATGCTGGTGTTATCCCAAATTTTTCATTTTCACAAGTGGTAATAGGAAATAACCCCCCCCCCATAATTTGTAACCCCATTTCTTCTGAGTATATAAATACCCCATGTGTGGATGTAAAGTGCTCTGCGGGAGCACTACAGTGCTCAGAAGGGAAGGAGCACCATTGGGCTTTTGGAGAGAGAATGTGTCTGGAATTGAAGGCCAAGTGCGTTTACAAAGCCCCCAGGGTGCCAGAACAGTGGACCCACCCCACATGTGACCCCATTTTGGAAACGACACCCCTCACGTAATGTAATAAGGGGTACAGTGAGCATTTATGCCGCACAGGTGTCTGACAGATTAAACATTTTTCATTTGCACAACCCACTGTTCCAAAGATCTGTCAAAGGCCAGTGGGGTGTAAATGCTCACTGCACCCCTTATTACATTCTGTATTCCATGAGGGGTGTAGTTTCTGAAATAGGGTCACGTGGGGTCCATTGTTCTGGTAGTACGGGGCTTTGTAAACGCACATGGCCCCCGACCTCCATTCCAAACAAATTCTCTCTCCAAAAGCTCAATGGTGCTCCTTCTCTTCTGAGCATTGTAGTGCGCCCGCAGAGCACTTTCCATACACATATGGGGTATTTCCATACTCAAAAGAAACAGGGTTACAAATTCTGGGGGCATTTTCTCCTATTACCCCTTGTAAAAATGTAAAATTTTGGGGAAAACTAGCATTTTAGTGAAAAAATAAATACATTTAATTTACACATCCAACTTTAACGAAAAGTCGTCAAACACCTGTGGGTTGTTAAGGCTCACTGTACCCCTTGTTACGTTCCATGAGGGGTGTAGTTTCCAAAATAGTATGCCACGTAGTATTAGCAATTGAATGATTGCTATAAATAGTCCCCTATGGGGACTATTAAAGTGTAAAAAAAAAAAAAGAAGTTAAAAAAATTTAGAAAAACCCCCTCCCCCAATAAAAACGTAAATGGTCCCATTTTCCCTATTTCACCCCCAAAAAGTGTAAAAAAAATATTTTACATACATATTTGGTATCGCTGCATGTGTAAATATCTCAACTATTAAAATGAAATGTTAATGATACCGTACAGTGAACGGCGTGAACGTAAAAAAAATTAAATCAAAAATAGCTCTTTTTTTAATAACATTTTATTCCCCAAAAAATTTATTAAAAAAGTATTACGTTTTATTTAAGCAAATATGGTATCAATAAAAAGTACAGATCACAGCACAAAAAATGAGCCCTCATACCGCCGCTTATACGGAAAAATGAAAAAGTCCTAGGTCTTCAAAATAGGGGGATTTTAAACGTACTAATTTGGTTAAACAGTTTGCAACAGTAATAGAAAAGTGTATAACCATGGGTATCATTTTAATTGTATTGACCCAAAGAATAAAGAACACGTGTCATTTTTACCGTAAATTGTACGGTGTGAAAACAAAACCTTCCAAAATATGCTAAATTGCGGTTTTCTTTTTAATTTCCCCACACAAATAGTATTTTTTGGTTGCGCCGTACATTTCATGGTAAAGTGAGTGATGACATTACAACGGACAACTGGTCGCGCAAAAAACAAGCCTCATACTAGTCTGTGGATGAAAATATAAAAAAGAGTTATGATTTTTTTAAAGGCGAGGAGGAAAAAACGAAAACGTAAAAATAGAATCCTTGAGGCCCAAATGGGCTGAGTCCTTAAGGGGTTGAAGTGACAGTGGTCAGATGTGCAAAAAATGCTCTGGTCCTTAACCTCTTAAGGACGTAGGGCGTAGGGTGTACCTGTATGCCCTACGCCCGGTCTCTGTAAATAAAACTCGTCATGACCCCGCGTCATACCGGGTCGGTCCCGGCGGCTAATAGCGTGCGGCACCAATCGTTGTGCCGCGTGCTATTAACCCTTTAGACGCGGCGATCAAAGTTGATTGCGCGTCTAAAATGAAAATGAAAGCTTCCCGGCAGCTCAGTCGAGCTGATAGGGACCATTGCGATAAAATCGCGATGTCCCGATCAGCTAGCACGCGAGAGGAGGTCCCCTTACCTTGCTCCATCGTGTCTGATCGGCGATTGATTGCTCCAAGCCTGAGGCTTGAGCAATCGACCGCCTATAACATTGATCAATGCAAAGCTATGGCTTTGCAGGGATCAGTATATGAGATGAGTGTGTGCAGTGTTATAGCCCCCTATGGGATAAAAATGATCAGTATAAGAGATCAGTGTGTGCAGTGTTATAGTCTCCTATGGGATAACAATGATCAGTATAAGAGATCAGTGTGTGCAATGTTATAGTCTCCTATGGGATAACAATGATCAGTATAAGAGATCAGTGTGTGCAGTGTTATAGCCCCCTATGGGATAACAATGATCAGTATAAGAGATCAGTGTGTACAGTGTTATAGCCCCCTATGGGATAACAATGATCAGTATAAGAGATCAGTGTGTACAGTGTTATAGTCTCCTATGGGATAATAATGATCAGTGTAAGAGATCAGTGTGTGCAGTGTTATAGTCTCCTATGGGATAACAATGATCAGTATAAGAGATCAGTGTTATAGCCTCCTATGGGATAACAATGATCAGTATAAGAGATCAGTGTGTGCAGTGTTATAGTCTCCTATAGGATAACAATGATCAGTATAAGAGATCAGTGTGTGCAGTGTTATAGCCCCTATGGGAGCTATAACATTGCAAAAAAAAAAAAAAGAAAGTTAATAAAAGTCATTTAACCCCTTCCCTAATAAGTTTGAATCACCCCCCTTTTCCCATTAAAAAAACAAACAAAAAAAAACTGTAAATAAAAACAAAAACATATGTGGTATCGCTGCATGCGGAAATGTCCAGATTATAAAAATATATCGTTAATTAAACCGCACGGTCAATGGCGTACGCACAAAAAAATTCAAAATAGCGTATTTTTGCTCACTTTTTATATCATGAAAAAATGAATAAAAAGTGATCAAAAAGTCCGATCAATACAAAATGGCACCGATAAAAACTACCCATTAACCCACATACGTGGAAAAAAAAAAAAGTTATAGGGGTCAGAATAGAAGAATTTTTATACATTTTCCTGCATGTAGTTATGATTTTTAATCAAACCTATATAAGTAGGGGATCATTTTAATCGTATGGACCTACAAAATAAAGAGAAGGGGTCATTTTACTGCGTAGAAACGGAAGCCCCCAAAATTTACAATATGGAGTTTCTTCTTCAATTTTGTCGCACAATTTTTTTTCCGTTTCGTCGTAGAATGACTAATGTCTCTGCAAAGTAGAATTAGTGGCACAACCCCCTTTTTACTCCTGGTTTGCACCGTACTGACTTTTTAGGGACGACAATCGGGAGGAACACTCGTCCTAACACCTTCTTGGACGGAACGAGACTGAAACCCTAGGAGGCACTGGTCCCAGAACGCTCCCGCACACCGATAGTTCAGATGCAATACCTACAACTAGATCATTTTATTCGGACCATGGGACAGGCCCTGTTCCTGGCTAGACCGCTCTCGCCTTTGGAGCAGATGTGCGCCTCTGACTCCGCGCCCCTCAGGCCTGTTTCACAAATTTATTGCTTACTTATGGATAAGGCTGAGCAATCGCCTCCCAGGTATGTGGGGGCGTGGGAGTCGGAGCTGCACACGACCTTTGCACCCTCGGACTGGATGACTGCTTTTACCATGTGTCACCGACTGTCAGTATCATGTAGGGCGCAGAAGACTAACTTTAAATTACTATCCCGGTGGTACAGGGTTCCTTCTACTCTACACCGCATGTACCCCACTGTACCGGACTTGTGTTGGCGTTGTGGCGCACCCGGTGGACCGATGACCCATATTTGGTGGTCATGCCCCTCACTGGCTCGTTTCTGGGAAGTGGTGGTTGCCCGCATCGCCTCCATAACTGGTGTGACTTACATGAACCACCCAAAAACCCCTCTAGGGCATTGGCACACTT